>NC_090653.1:202490661-202773161 GCF_040937935.1 Hyperolius riggenbachi | reverse complement strand
CCACATGTCACCCACATGTCACCCACATGTGGGTGACAGATGTGGGCGGGGTGGACAGCGGGAGCCGGCGTGGACTTAGCGTCCTGCAAGGACGTGTAAGTGTATGCGGCGGCTGAGCGGCGAGTGACGTCGGGTGCGGCGTAGTTACAATGTAACAAAGTTGTTACATTGTAATAACTTTGTTACATTGTAACTGATAGAACATTTCCGAGGCTATTGCGAGGGATCATTTATTTAAAGGGACAGGTAAGTATTAATGGTTAATTAAGAATATTAAAGGACTTTTTTTGTGGTTATGTTTTTTGTTCAATTAAAATACTTTTTCTAAGTGTTTGTGTGTTTATTTACTTTTAACTCTTAAAGGAAATGGGTAAGGGGTACAAGTACCCCTATATTCATTTCTCCTGGGAGGGGGGTGGGCATCTGGGGGACCCATTTTTAAAGGGGACTCCCAGATGCCACCATGAACCCCCCCCCCCCCCCAGGAAATTGCGGCCTCCACCTCCACCGCCCATCGGAGGTGAAGAAGAGCCCCTTGTCCTTGGATTGGACAAGCGCTCGGAGGGGGAGGGGAAAGCTTGGCTGCCCCTCCCCTTCCGAGACCCCCCAATCCATGGACCATGCGGGCTGGTATAGTCAGGGTGCGGAGCCCCACGCGGCCGGTGCTCCACATTCTGGCTATCCCAGCCTGCATGGGGGACAAGGGGTTAAAGAGGTCTGGGAGGTGGGACCCTACATCGTTTTTTTTTTATATTTCCCACACTCAGAACGAAGTAAGTAAAACTCTTCCCACTTGGGGAAATCTATGAAAATAATACACTAGTGTTACCTGTGCAAAAAAAACTGACATTTTCCGCATTTAAAAGACATTTTTGCCCTTGAAACTTAAAAATCGATTTTCTCAAAAACTATAAGGTCTTTTTGAAAAAAAAAAATTCCTCTTATTCCTTCTGATCTCCTTAATATATTTTCCAAATTTGACGCTCTTAGCATTTAAGGGGGCTTTGCTATTAACCCTTAAAGTCGGCGGCTTTTTTATATTATACGGGAGCGTAATATTACGCGATTACGGCAGACTGTGTAATTTCAATAGGAGTTTACGGTCTTACGCGTAATTTGATACGCGTAATAACGTAACTTGCGGTCTACGCGTAATTAATTACGTGTAATACCGTAACCTTACACGTAACGCTTACGGTGCATTTGTAGTGAATTACGATGCGTAATTACGCTAATGCGTAATTTCGGCCCAGCACTGTTAACAATACTTAAATTTAAAAAAGGCCCAGCTAAGTGATTTTGCCATACAAAATTCAGTACTTAAGTACTTCAATACTTAAGGGACCCTGTGTTACTTACATTCTAACACAGGGTCCCTGAACTCAAATAAATATTTTTCAGGCACTCCTGGAGCCTGCCCTTGCCTGGACCTCTAACATTACTCCCCTGTGGATGTCAAACACAAATACCTTTCAACATCCCAGTATTGAAAACAACCAGCTGCTCAACAGAGTGACTCTATTTGCCTGCAGGTTGAATTAATTGTAGCTAAAGGTCGTGTTCATGTTTATATTTTGCGCTTATTCACTTTCCTTGTACCTCTTTTGAACTCCTGCCTCATCTACCCATCTCCTTTCCCCTCCTTTCTTCATTAGCCTAAGCCTAACCAGTGTTGCTTGCAAATTTTTGCCGAAGTCATATTTGCATCTAAAACGCTATTTTTTGATTTGAGAAAAAATTTTGCACAAAAAATAAATCCTTGTATCAATTTTAAAGTTTCAATGGGAAAAGGTATACATTTAAATGCGGTAAAAGACAGTTAATGTATTTACCGCATTCAAATGTATACTGTTTCCTTTGAGACTTTAAAATCGATTTTTTCAAAAACTATAATATCTTTTTGAAAACATTTTTTCTCTCTTGTTCCCACTGTTCTTCTGAACATATCTGGCACATTTGGTGTTTCTAGCATTAAGGGGGCTTTGCTATTAACCATAAAAGCCACATCATGATCACAGCCGTGATCACGGATATCACTTTTCATCATGGTAAAAGTTGAAGTTGAATTCGGAATTGGGCATCAAGTCCAGATCACAATCACGGCGTATCCAGATTTCGATACTGCCCTGATCAGATTTACTCAAATCTGTGATTGGGGGTATCAGAGCACCACTACCTATATCTTTTACTATACCAACCTGCAAACAATACTGCACTAGAGATGGCTCGAACCTCCAATTTTAGGTTCGCGAAACTCGAACGCGAACTTCTACAAAAGAACTTTAAAAATGACAAACACTGTTTCTGGCCACAAAAGTGATGGAAAAGATGTTTCAAGGGGTCTAACATCTGGAGGGAGGCATGGCGGAGTGGGATACATGCCAAAAGTCCCTGGGAAAATTACGGATTTGACGCACAGCAGCGTTATAATCCCTAAAGGGCAGAAATCACATTGCATTACTAAATTAGAGGCATAAAGTACTTGAAAACATCTTGCGTGTGTAGACATGGATCAGCAGGTAGTGTAAGTAGTGTACTGCTTCACACTGACAGACCAAACTCACTGTGTAACGCACCACAAACAGCTGTTTGTGTAGTGATGGCCGTGCTGGACCTGTTGGGCACGATGGGTAGAGTGCAGGCGATGGAGGTTTTCAAGCCCATATGGTCGGGCTGAGGTAGCTGAATGACAGAACACAACAGTGACTGTCCAGCTGATGAAATTTGGTCTGTCCACAATGAAGCAACAACCTTATTATCTTGGGTCAGGTGTGCCCCCAACACACTCATATAGGTCATTGCTTCATTGTGAAACACAAGCCCCTTCACCGCGGCAAGGTAACGATCACAAAGGGGAATTGACACATGTACATGCCTTTTGTTTTGTTATTGCAGCCGCAGTGCAGCCAGAAAAATTAGGCAGGTATGTACACGCACCAGAAAATGTTTTATTGTGTTTGCTAGAAATTCAGGTATCCACCTGGAGTCCTGGACCCTGTTGGTGGTGGTGGAGAAGGCAGTCAAGTGGCCTGCAGGCAGAGATGCTGTGTGGGGATCGACTTGGTCTTGGGGCAGGCAGTCACACGGCGTGCAAGCAGAGATGCTGTGTGTGGGGATTGACTTAGTCTTCGGGCAGGCATTAGCCGTCCGGGATGCCTCATTCATTTTGATAAAGGTGAGGTACTGAACACTTTTTTGACCTAGGTGACTTCTCTTCTCACTTACAATGCCTCCAGTTGAGCTAAAGGTCCTTTCTGACAGGACGCTTGAGGCAGGGCAAGCCAGAAGTTGGCAAATTGTAACAGCTCTGGCCACAGGTCAAGCCTGCACACCCAGTAGTCCAGGGGTTCATCGCTGCTCAGAGTGTCTATATCCGCACTTAAGGCCAGGTAGTGGGCTACCTTCCGGTTGAGGCATTGGTGGAGGGTGCATCCAGAAGGGCTAAGGCAAGGTGTTGGACTAAAGAACGTCCTCATGTCCAACATCACCATGAGATCGCTAGAGCGTCCTGTCCTTGCCTGCATGGACATGGGAGGAGGAGGAAGATTACTGGCAGTGGCACCTTTATTCTGTTGTGCTGTGACATCACCCTTAAAGCGGAATATAACCCTGCATAATTTCAACTTTGCTCTAAAACATTATTTACAGTATATTATATGCAACCAGCATTTTTTTTTTTTACTAGACCAGCATTGGAAGGGTTACACACAGCTTTAAAGTTCCTGGAGATTTCTGCAGACGCATCCGAAGCTGACAAAGATACATTTTGTTTACATAAATGTATCTAAGTGTTGAATGTGACTCACTCTCTCAGGAGCTGGAGGACAGCCAAAGAGTGTGTAACATTTCTCAATAGATACATATAACTAAATAGAATGTAACAATCTGAACTTCTGCATATCTCTCCCCGAACCTTAAACATCTGTGTTTAACCCATCCAATGCTGGTCTAGTTAAAAAAAAAATGCTTTTTGCATATAATATGCTGTAAATAATGTTTTAGAGCAAAGTTGAAATGCAGGGTTATATTCCGCTTTAAACACACTGTAAAGCATACTTGCCAGCTTCTTGTGCAAGTGCTGCATCCTTTCTGCCGTCTGTTGATTTGGTAACATCTTCGCCACTTTGTGCTTATACCGAGGGTCTAGCAGCATGGCCACCCAGTACAGGTCATTCCCCTTGAGGTTTTTTATACGGGGGTCCCTCAACAGGCTGGACAGCATGAAAGACCCCATCTGCACAAAGTTGGATGCTGACCTACTAGCCATCTCCTCTTGCACTTCCTCAGTAATGTCAGGTAAGTTCTCCTCCTACCCCCAGCCACGAACAATACCACAGGAAAGGTGAGCAACACAAGCCCCCTGCGACGCCTGCTGTGGTTTTTCTTCCACCTCCTCCTAAAAAAAAAACCACCTTCCTCATCTGACTCCTCTTCCCCAGACGACTACTCCTCCTTCTCCTCCCCCCTCCTCTGTGCTGCCACAGGTGTTGATGACAAATCTGGTTGTGGTCATGATGGTTCCCACAACTCTTCCTCCTCTTCCTGTTCACGCTGCTCTACAGCTTGATCCACCACTCTACGCATGGCGCTCTCCAGGAAGAAAACATATGGGATCAAGTCACTAATGGCGCCTTCACTGTGGCTTATCAGGTTTGTCAACTCCGCAAATGGATGCATGAGCCTACATGCTTTATGCATAAGGCCTCGTTCAAAACGTGTGAAAGCGCGTGGCAAAAAACGCATGTGCTTGTGTGCGCCTTAGTGCACGTTTCTGTGCGTTGCGCTGCGCTTCTTTAAAGCACGTTTGGCTTATTGTAGCAGTAGCAGTTGTCAATAAAACTTTGTTTTTATATGTAAATGTATTTTTTTCTCCAACTAGAGGTAAAAAACGCATGCGCTTCTATGCGCTTGTACGCGCTTCTATGCGCTAAAAAAGTGCACTCATTCACTTGCATTGATGTGCGCTTTACAGCTCAACGGACAGAAATGCATACAACATTACGTTTTTGTAACGCTGCTCAGCGCAGCGCATAGATGTGAACCAGCTACATTTAGTTACATGGGAAAATCAATACCTTGCTGATCGCACAGGGCAGTGCGCTGTGAAAAGCGCACAGAAACAGCCCTGATGTGAATGAGGCCTAAGTGTCCAGTATCTCGGAAAGAAAATCCCCAGCTCCCCAGAGCCTGCTCTAGCACCCTAGCTGTACAGACACTCGTTGACGGCTGTCTCCTGTTGTAGCAGGAGGTCAAGCATGAGGAGCGTTGAATTCCGGCAAGTCGGGCTATTGCAAATCAAGCGTCTCACCGGCAAGTTGATTCTCTGCTGAATATCGGCCAAGCGCGCCATGGCCGTGTAGGAATGCTGCCTGAAATGGACACACACACCACCCTGGACTGCTTCAGGACCTCCTGTAAACCTGGGTACTTACACACAAATCTTTGGATTATTAGATTCAGCACATGTGCCATGCAGGTTACATGTGTCAATTTCCCCAAACTCAAAGCCAAAATGAGATTGCTGCTGTTGTCACACACCACGTTGCCGATCTCCAGTTGGTGTGGGGCCAGCCACTGATCCACCTGTTGGTTCAGAGCAGCCAGGAGAGCTGCTCCAGTGTGACTCTCGGCTTTGAGGCAAGACATGTCCAAGATGGCGTGACACCGTCATACCTGGCATGCAGCATTGGCCCTGGGGAGCTGGGGGTGTGTAGCTGGAGAGGAGATTGCAGCACCAGTAGAGTAGCACTGCCATTCAGCCGAGGAGGAGAATGACGACATCGAAGAGGATGTAGGAGGAGAAAGAGAGGAGGTGGCAGCAGGCCTGCCTGCAAGATGTGGAGGTGTCACAACTAGGTCTGCTGCACAACCACGCATTCCCTGCTTGCCAGCAGTCACCAGGTTAAGCCAATGTGCTGTATAAGTAATGTAGTGGCCCTGACCGTGCTTTGCAGACCAGGCATCCATGGTCAGATGGACCCTTGACCCAATGCTGTGTGCCAGAGATGACACCAATTGCCTTTCAACATCATGGTACAGTTTGGGTATCGCCTTTTTTGAGAAATAATTGTGGCCTGGTATATTCCACTGCAGTTTTTGCTAGGCCTCAGAGTCCACCAGCTGGTATGGTAACAGCTGGCGAGTTAACAGTTCCGCCAAGCCAGTTGTCAGATGCCGGTCAAGGGGGTGACTGTCAGACATTGGCTTCTTCCGCTCAAAGATTTCCTTAAAAGACACCTGGCTGCTGTGGGCAGAGGAGCAGGAACCACTCAAGGTGAGAGGTGGAGTGGAGGAGGGTGGCTGTGAAGGTGCAAGGGATAAAGTGGCTGAAGATGCTGTACCTGAAGGAGTAAGAGGAGGCAGAGGGTGGCTTTTCTTTTGTGTGCTGCTTTTCCTCAGGTTGTCATCCCATTGTAGTTTGTGCTTTTTCATCATGTGACTTCGTAAGGCAGTTGTTCCTACGTGGGTCCTGGTCTTTCCACGATTCAATTTTTGAATGTGCTGGACCTGAAACAGTATAGCAATTAGCGAGGGCCAGCTGCGACAGACAGGGCTGTACATGCCGTGTCAGTGGGCCATACACAAAAAAAAAAAACCATCACAAGAACATTAGCTCTTAAAAGAGCTTTTTTGTGTGGTGCTGTTCAGCTTCAAGTATCAGCAAGGAGAAAGCTAACAAGACCTCCTAACTAACTTTCCCTATCTCTCCAATGTCTCTCCCTTCTCTCACTATAGCAGCAGCAGACAGATTGACAAAACGGCAGACGCTGCTGCCTTTTATAAGGCGGGGGGGGGGACAAGAGGGAGGGCAGCCTGATTGGCTGCCATATGTCTGCTGACTGTGATGTACAGGGTCAAAGTTTAGCCCAATAATGTAGTATAGGGGGCGGGTTGAACTCGCTATATGTTTGCGCTTCGACGCAAACCCGTATTGTTCACGCGAACAAGTTTGCATGCAAACCGTTTGGGCCATCTGTATACTGCACCATTGGGCTCATGGTCGCTCTCATATAGATACCTGAAGGCACCATCCAAGCAGACCAAAGCTTTTTACAAATATTTGGCTTTTTCCTATCAACATGACCCCTGCTGTCCCACTCATTCCATCTTTCAACTCCTGTTCTCACTGTTGTTGTCATCAGCTACTACTTATTTGCCCCATGTTTTTATTACCATTCTCCTTTTGTCATTTGTTGTTGAAAATCAATATGGTAGATCAGCCTTTCTCAACCTTTTTACCTTGGAGGAACCCTGTAAATAACTTTTGGATCTCAAGGAACCCCTGCAAACAATTTTTTGGTCTCAAGGAACCCCTACATTTATTTTTCAGGAGACATGGTCTTTAACCACTTCCGGATTCCGGGTGGTTTGGCTGATCTGTGCTGCGGGGGCTCTTCAGCCCGCAGCACAGATCAGAAATCAGGCAGGGCGATCAGACTTCCCCCCTTTTTTCCCCACTAGGGGGATGTCCTGCTGGGGGGGTCTGATCGCCGCCGCGCTGCTGTGCCTAGCGGGGGGGGCTCCTCAAAGCCACCCTCCGCAGCACTAGGCCTTCCTCTGCCTCCTTCCCTCCCTCTCCCGTCCCCTGTGTGCGGCACAGGACGGAAAGCCATCCTGCGCCGGATAGGATAGGCTTTAGCCTAACAGATGCCGGCGATCCCCGGCCAATCAGAGGTCGGGGATCGCCGATCTCCTCTACGGCGCTGCTGCGCAGCAGCGCCGTATATATGTAAACACCGAGGAAGATCTTCCCCGCGTGTTTACATTTACCCTGCGAGCCGCGATCGGCGGCTCGCAGGGTGTTCACGGAGACACCCTCCGTGAACTGACATGGAACGGCCTCCATGCAATCCACTTCAGGATTCAGGGGCGTAGTTAAGCGTACGCAGAATCCTGAAGTAGTTAAATAAGTTAGGCTGCTAATTTCACTATCTCCTATTACACTGCCACTCATAATACTGTCTCCTGACCCCCCAATTTAGTGCTTCTTGTTACAGTACCACCTATTATAGTGTGCTCTATTATACTTCCCCCACGATGGGGTAAAATGCCAAGGAACCAATGCAGAGTCCTCAAGGAACCTTGGGGTTCCAGGGAACCCTGGTTGAGAAAGCCTGTGGTAGATGGAGACAGGGAGCCATGGTCCCTTTGGAGCCTCAGGGCCTTGATGTCTTCCCAATCCACCTTTTAATAATCTGCTTCTAAGTTTCATAAACTTTATTGAACACGTAGCTTGATTTTTAGCATTTTTGGGTAGATATATTTTCACTGGAAACCTTATCTGTCTGCAGCATTAAACTCTGAACACCTTGCTGTGTATACTGATAAATGTCTATTTTGATTGCTTTTGCCACATTCTCTTAGAAAAGTACAAGCTTTCAGCACAAAAATCAACCAGTTTCAAAGCACCATCACTGATATTCTTATCCTACATTCCAACAAGCTTGAAACAAACTATAAACAGAAGCTGCTTATCATTTACTGAGATGTTCTTTCCATTCATTTTCTCCCCTAAGGTTTATGTTACACTTTCCATAATCAGAGAAGCTGTCTATCACTATGTCACTTTTAAATTGGAACTATAACTTAACATCCACAGACATCTTGATCATGCCTGGTAAATTATCCGTGGCACTTGAAACAAAAAGAAAAACCGTGAGCCCAATATAGTGCAGTAAGTCTAACAATTGTTGGCGAAATAATTAACAGATGTGGATATACTCACAAACACGGGTTACCACATAGGCAACCACTTGAAATGCAGGTGGGGAGCATTAGAACCTGACCCCACTCAGGTTTAAGAAGTTGCTCTCTGTAGATAGAAAGAAGGGGACAGTCCCCTCCACCCAAGGTGGACTATATACTGTACAAATTTGGACAGAGGCGCCAGGCAGGTTAAAATGATCTAAAAACAAATAAAAAGGAGGAGTACAGGTGGACTTACCTCCTGAAATGATGGACAATCATTGCCACTATTGGACCTTTTTGAGCTTGCACTCCTTGCCTGATGAAGCGGGTTATACCTGTGAAACGCGTTGCGGAGTGCCAAAATAAATTGTTATTTGCGATTTGAACAATCTCGATTGTCCATCATTTCAGGAGGTAAGTCCACCTGTACTCCTCCTTTTTAGTTGTTTTTAGATCATTTTAACCTGCCTGGTGCCTCTGTCCAAATTTGCACGGTAAATTATCTATGATACTACTTATATAATAAGTTACAGAATATTAAAAGATACTATGACAATAAAACATGTTGTCCTAGTAGGTGGCATAGTTACAGAATTACTTGAAAAAGAAAATACATGTATTCATCACATTCATCCAATACACATAAACACCTAACTCTAAACAAGATATATTAATTGTGCCTTTATGTGTGAGAACTTCCTCTTTCCTGCCCTGAGAAGATATGTGTAAACCTCTCCAATCTAAAAAAATAATAATAATAATAATAATAATAATACCTTTTTTATTATCATTTATTTTTGGAGAATAGGAACAGAATATCATTTGCTGTTGCTATCCTTCATTTCTCGTCTTCAGGAACACCAGGGTTTATACTAAAGCCCTGGAAATCCAAACAGAAAGTTAGGCCAGAAACAAAAGGAAAATCTCTCCAAATGAAACAGTGAAAACTCAGTTAAAGTTCTGAACCTCTTTCCACACTTTCTGAAGTTAAAGCAACATTTGTTTTTCTCATTCCAGGATTTGGCCTTCAAAATTGACCCCTCGCAAACCACCACTAGCCGATTGAAAGAAAGGCATAAAAAAAAGTTATTGGATCTTTTTTTCTGGAAGTCAGAAAAATGTCTATTTCAGGCATCCAAGTTACTGTTCACCTATTTACTACTGTGAGGTGTTCATCTTTGTCCAATTATAAAATGCAGATATATATATATATATATATATATATATATATATATATATATATATATATATATGTATATATATATATATGTATATATATATATATATTTTTTTTTTTTTTTTTTTTTTTACACTGGAATTGATCATATGATAACAACATCTGCTGAACACAAGCAGGTAAAAGTCAGCAGTAGAGCTTGATTTAAAAAAATAAATAAATAAAATAACTGCAGCATACAGTATATAGCTAATTTTTAATCTGTATTTAGTTAATCATTTTTTTTTCATCAAAATTGCCACATTGTTTTGATTTATATTCCGTAATAAATGCAGAATCCAAATTTTCTTCTGGTGAACATAAAAGATAAGAAACACTATTTCTTTCCTGTTGCATGATTCCTTTAACTGTCCAAAGAAAACTTTAATATGTGTTCTTTTTCATAATTCAAAACTGATTTTCCTTCACATGTCCAATATGTAGTCACAGTGAATTTCATATTCTATTTTACAGTATATACCCTTGATTCTGAGTGCTTTATACTTCCCATATACTCATTTTAAAATGTATGTCTGCTGATAGAAATATAATTTTAAGGTCCTCCATTTGGCTATGACTGAAAGTCTATTTTTTTTCCTTGTAAGAGATTCTTTATTGAATTTGCAGTAGGTCAACGTGAGTTACTGGAAAATATCAATACAACACAGAAAAACCAATACAGTACTTAAAGTACAACAAAACAGCTGCACAGCCCAAAGATTGTGCCTGACATTTCAAAAATAAAGGTCAACATTGTCAGAATCAGTGAGTTGTACACACCAAGGCACAAGTCCAACAAGTATACAAAATATGATGGCCAAGTAGCCACAAAAGGCGAGGGCTGAAAATAGATATCACTCACTCCAACATAGTGATGGACGAACATCGTGAACGAACATTTGTGGACCCATTGACTTTAATGGTAGGCAAACTTTGAAAACCTTCAGGACATATTTGCAGCCACAATTTATTTTATACCAGTGCCAAGACAGTCCAAAAACATAGGCAGTGGCATTGTGAAAGGGAATCAAAGGAAAAATTTGCTTGCGCATAGTAAGTTTAAAACTGCACTACAAACTCAGCAGTAATGTGTAATGCTTTGTCTTACAGTGTCTGGTGAGGTGACACATTTTTAAAGTACAGTGCAGTAACAAATTATGCTGTTTGAGCAGTGTGGGGCTGGTTTAACACTACGCTACAAAGACAGTGATGTTACATAAATGCTTTGCTTGAAAATGTCAGGTGGCATTACATATTTACAGTACAGTGTGGTCACTCAATTACCTTATTGTAGCACAGTGACAGGCTGTATCAGTGATGCAGCCACACACTACACTATACTACATGGGTGGTGTACTATAAGCTAGCTACATACCACACCACCAACAATGAAAAGAAATATAGCCTCAAGTTGAAAAGAAATATAGCCTCAAGCAGCATTGCCTGGAGGAAACTGGCAAAATAAGTTGTCTGACCCTATTTTTGTTTTTGGAGGGGGCAATTAGGGGGAGGCGTGGTTTATGGGGTCCACTCCTGGTTAAGTGCAGAGTACAGCAGTGAAGACAGGTCTATTTGTTTGCGGCTTCCATCTCTGCATGTCACATGACATGCAGGGATGAGAGCCACATGCAGATAGACAGTACGGCACGGCTGAAGAGAGAAGTGTGGAGGACTTGTTCTGCTGCAAGCCGGTAATTTATTATGCTCTGCTGCCGTACTCTGCTAAATTGGGAGGGGGAGAGGCAGGAGGTATAGGCAAAAGGCATTTGACTGGGGCCCAGCCAGAGTTTTGATCTCAGGAGAGGGGGAAAGGTTTTTGCAGGGGACCTGGCCTGCCTGTTTTTGATTGGGGGCCCATGGGCCTCTAGCCTCTGCTACCTACAGGGGAATAATTTGCAGACCTTGTTAATTGTTTTAATAGAAGCAAGAATAAAGTACCCCCCCTTCTCCAGCACACCTCCCTTTTATTGCATTGCAAAAAGCCTAATATGATTATACTAGGCAACCTAAGCCCGTTTAAAAACGGGCTCTAGGTCTGTCACCACCCCGTGCGCACATGTCCGTCACACGCGTGCGCACCCGGTGCATGCAAGCACGCCCACCAACGAAAGCGCGGTGGACGTGTGCACACCAGCCAAGGGTTGCCAACCATCCATATTTGACGGGCAGTCAGAACAAAACAAGTTAAAATCTTGCTGTACGTATTGCCAATTTTTGTCATGTTACTGTCCATATTAATGTGCCTACCACTTTAATAATGTGTCATGCAGGTGCAGTGGCATCCCTCCTGCTTCACACAAAAGGAGCCTCTGACTGGCTGCTGTCTGAAATAAGTCTTCCTTCCCCCCAGTATAATGATTACACAGAGGAGAGGTGCAGTGGTGCTGTGTGTGAAACACAGGTTGTGTATGTGACTCGGGCATCCCCCGCTGGTTCATTCATCGGATACTTCCTATTTACATTGCCTGAAGGTACTTTGTTCTCTCCCCCTCTCTCTGGCACCCTCATTCCTCAGCACACTCCAGACAGTCCTGCCACCCCTTCTCCTCTCTATGTACACCGTCTGGTAGAACCTCTCTAAGCACTGAGCCAGCATGAGCTATCATGTCTTCTCTCCTGCAGACCTTCACTGGTGCTATCAGCAATCTGATCCCTGCTTCTATCACCAACCCCCCACATGCCCATTCTTCCTGCAAGTGGGGTGTCTCCCTAGTACCCCGTCTCATTGTGCAGTGTCAGTGGATTCCACAGGATTGTATGAAAGATATGCTGGTTGTATAATGGATCCCACTCATGTTTATTGCAGCAGAAGCCTTCATTATTGCCCACAAAAGTAGTCATGATGCATCATATTACTAAATGCTTTCTAGTTGCTTAGTTCTTGGTTTCTGATTATATAGTGAAAGTAATTAGGGGAAGCAAATTGGGTAAACCTCATTACACATGTTCAATCAAAACTCTGATGTTAACAGTTAAGGTGCCCCTACATCAGTCGATGTATGGGCAGATCAACCATTAGACAGATCTCTCTCTCTGATCAGATGTGATTAGAGAGGGTCTTTGTATGCCCATACACCGCAGACCAATTTCTTATAGATGTCATCATCGGCCTAACACCACCGCCTCTGACACCTGCTACTGAACAAGTGCAGTGATTGACACAATGATGGAGCCTTTGTCTCACCTTCAAGCTCCAGTGAGAACACCAGGCAGCTTTGATTGGCTTGCAGAGCTACATGATGCCTGGAGGCTGATGTGACTCCAGATCAGATGGAGCCATGGCTAGGGTGAACTGGATGGCTACATGGAGGTCCCTGGGGTCAACACCTGAGTCATCATTTATCGTGGCAAGTATATAACTTACCAGAAGGGCACAGGGAGACCAGGCATTGAGACAAATGAGGACACTGAGGACACCAGAAAGAGGGGGCACAGGTGGGAACGGGGGGCAGATGGCGCACAGTCAACACAGGAGGGCACGGGGGGAAGATGGTGCACAAGGGACACAGGAGGGCACATGGGACAAAGGAAGGCAAAGGGAGCTGATGACACAGAGGGGAAACAGGACACAGGACGGCAGATGTCACACAGGGAGTATAACACAGAGGGGACACAGGAGGGCACAGGGGGTCAGATGGCACACAGGTGATACTAGGCAGAATGGACACAGGTGGGCAGATGGCACAGAGGGGACACTGGACAGAGGGAGGACACAGGGGACACTGGACACAGGGGACACAGGAGGACCCCAGAGACACAGGGGACAGAGAAGGAGATAGGGCGGCAAAGGAGCACAGAGGGGACACAGAGGACAGAGAAGGCCACAGGGTGACAGAGAAGGACAAAGGGCAAAGGAGGATACAGGGGAACAAAGGAGGACACAGAAGGACATAGAAGGACACAGGATGAAAAGAGAATGACACAAGAGGTACAAAGAAAGCACAGGGTGGATACAAGGGGGACACAATCATTGGAGAGATTGAGGGTAGAAGATCAACAAGATGCCCCTGCACAATGGATGCACCAGGTTTATTATATATATTTTTTTATCCTGGTTTTTGTACTCTAAACCTAGGTGCATCTGATAGTCGGGAGCCTCTTATGATCCAAAAAATGCAGTCTATCTATCTATCTATCTATCTATCTATCTATCTATCTATCTATCTATCTATCTATCTATCTATCCATCCATCCATCCATCCATCCATCCATCCATCCATCCATCCATCCATCCATCCATCTATCTATCCATCTATCTATATCTTAAAATGTGTGACCTGACCACCATATCCACAATTCCAGTGCTGCTGACTCCATCCATCTTAAATTTTGGATGTCCAGATTTGTGGTGGCTTTTAACTGTGGAAAAAAAGCCTTATATGATTATAGGCTGGCAACCCTTTGAAAATAGGTTGGCAACGCTTTGCAAGCCTTGGAGTAACCCATGACCAGACAGAGAATCCAATTAAGGAGTCAGTTTGTTTAAGCATTCATTATGGTGCCCAACAGAGAGCCATCTGTAGCACATATCAGGGACGGATCTAGACCAAGTTGCCCCAAGTTGCGCCTGGGGCAAGGTCAGGTTTTGGCGCCTAAACTGCCATTCCCCATCCACATTTTGCCGCCTTTTTAAGAATTCAACAAACTGCGCCTGGGGCAAGAGACCCGCTTGCTCCCCCCTAGATCCGTCCCTGGCACATATAATAGTTTAGGTACAACATTTATATACCTTATAATATATATCATTTATTGTATCAGTCCTGAGCATTGCTGTTTGAATCTCTTTTTAAGGCACTTTTTATTTTGACCTGATGAAGGTTTTCACCATGAAATGCATTGTCTTATGTGCATTATAAATTTGAATTACTTTTGAACATTCTACTCTTTGAAGTACTTACTTAAGGTAAGACTGCCTTACGTTCCCTTTTGCAATATACTTTACTTATTTTTAACACCTTTGTGCACCTCCTACCTCTGTTCAATCTCAACCAGTGACCCCCTTTGGTGGGGGAGGGACCCACTTCATCTAGAGTGAAACCGTCCCCCGTTTCTAGGAGCAACTGCCGCAACTCTACTACAAAGGCCTAGTGGGACAGGACTTTCCCACATGCTCCTATGAGTGATTTATTCTTCAGCCTTGTGAGTATAATTGTATGGCAGGGGTGGTGCTGGGGGGGCTGACGTGCGAGCGGGAGGTTCTCCCACACTGTACAAACCGATTGGTCGGCTGTCTCACTGGCTTGTTGCCAGTGATAATGCACTTGAGCCCCTGTCCCCCATTAGGTCCGTTGACCTGCAGGCGGTGACGGAGACATGACAAGCGGCAGGAGGGTGTGCCCTCCCTCCAAGGGGTGTCACGCCACTCTTTCTCTTCCTGGTCACATGGTCTATTGGTATAATTTTGATTGGCTCCTCCAGCTATACATACATTCCCCATCACGTCCGCTCTGTATACAGAGTGATGATAGGGCGATTTAAATGCAGATATTCTATTGACTTCGCTAGGGTTTGGTGTGGTATAAATTAATGTGAGAATGTGTAAACCAGTGTCAGACTGCTATGAACTTGATAAAGGAGCAGGCGCTCTGAAACGTTGTGTATTATAATATGACAGAGCTGAATAAAAGATACTGTAAATTTGAGCTATAAATATGGATTGTGCCAGCTGCCTTATTTGACTACATAAGGCTGGTGATCCTATTGCTGAGCACGTTATTGAAAGTTTGAGACGGTTGTGCATCTCTCTGAGACTTCTGCAAATTAAAAAAAATAGGTAAGCAACCATTTACCAGCCTTGGAGAAACCCGTAACCAGACAGAGCATGCAATTAAGGAGTCAGTTTGTTTAACCCTCCTGGCGGTATATTAAAAACCGCCAGGGGGCAGCGCAGCCGTTTTTTTGATTTTTTTTTTTTAAATCATGTAGCGAGCCTAGGGCTCTCTACATGATAGCCGCTGCTCAGCGGCATCCCCCCAGCCCCGCCGATCGCCTCCGGCGATAGGCGATCAGGAAATCCCGTTCAAAGAACGGGATTTCCTGGAGGGCTTCCCCCGTCGCCATGGCGACGGGGCGGGATGACGTCACCGTGATGAGGGAGTCCCGATCCACCCCTTGCCGCTGCCTGGCGCTGATAGGCCAGGCAGCGCAGGGGTCTAGGGGGGGGGCTGTGTTGCGACGCGGATAGCGGCGATCAAGCGCGGGGCGGTGGCGATCGAAGTGCTGATGCAGCTAGCAAAGTGCTAGCTGCATTCAGCAAAAAAAAAATTATTCAAATCGGCCCAGCAGGGCCTGAGAAAACCTCCTGCGCGGCTTACCCCGAACTACGTTCGGGGTTACCGCCAGGAAGGTTAAACATTAATCATGGTGCCCAATGGGAAGCCATCTGTAGCACATATAATAGTTTAAGTACAACATTTGTATATCTTATAATCGCTGTGGAAAGCAGTAGCAAACAAAGGTCATGCAGCATCACAAAGGCCTCCTGACCTCCACAATCTTACCCCCGCCCATGCAATTTGAATTTCTTCAGGCACAGTGCAGTGACAAGAAATAGCACAGAAAAACAAGCAAGGACGAGGCAAGTACAGGGAGTGCAGAATTATTAGGCAAGTGGTATTTTTGAGGAATAATTTTATTATTGAACAACAACCATGTTCTCAATGAACCCCAAAAAAATCATTAATATCAAAGCTGAATATTTTTGAAAGTAGTTTTTAGTTTGTTTTTAGTTTTAGCTATTTTAGGGGGATATCTGTGTGTGCAGGTGACTATTACTGTGCATAATTATTAGGCAACTTAACAAAAAACAAATATATACCCATTTCAAATATTTATTTTTACCAGTGAAACCAATATAACATCTCAACATTCACAAATATACATTTCTGACATTCAAAAACAAAACAAAAACAAACCAGTGACCAATATAGCCACATTTCTTTGCAAGGACACTCAAAGGCCTGCCATCCATGGATTCTGTCAGTATTTTGATCTGTTCACCATCAACATTGCATGCAGCAGCAACCACAGCCTCCCAGACACTGTTCCGAGAGGTGTACTGTTTTCCCTCCTTGTAAATCTCACATTTTATGATGGACCACAGGTTCTCAATGGGGCTCAGATCAGGTGAACAAGGAGGCCATGTCATTCGTTTTTCTTCTTTTATACCCTTTCTTGCCAGCCACGCTGTGGAGTACTTGGACGCGTGTGATGGAGCATTGTCCTGCATGAAAATCATGTTTTTCTTGAAGGATGCAGACTTCTTCCTGTAACATTGCTTGAATAAGATGTGTTCCAGAAACTGGCAGTAGGACTGGGAGTTGAGCTTGACTCCATCCTCAACCCGAAAAGGCCCCACAAGCTCATCTTTGATGATATCAGGCCAAACCAGTACTCCACCTCCACCTTGCTGGCGTCTGAGTCGGACTGGAGCTCTCTGCCCTTTACCAATCCAGCCACGGGCCCATCCATCTGGCCCATCAAGACTCACTCTCATTTCATCAGTCCATAAAACCTTAAAAAAATCAGTCTTGAGATATTTCTTGGCCCAGTCTTGACGTTTCAGCTTGTGTGTCTTGTTCAGTGGTGGTCGTCTTTCAGCCTTTCTTACCTTGGCCATGTCTATGAGTATTGCACACCTTGTGCTTTTGGGCACTCAAGTGATGTTGCAGCTCTGAAATATGGCCAAACTGGTGGCAAGTGGCATCTTGGCAGCTGCACGCTTGACTTTTCTCAGTTCATGGGCTGTTATTTTGCGCCTTGGTTTTTCCACACGCTTCTTGCAACCCTGTTGACTATTTTGAATGAAACGCTTGATTGTTCGATGATCACGCTTCAAAAGCTTTGCCATTTTAAGAGTGCTGCATCCCTGCAAGATATCTCACTATTTTTGACTTTTCTGAGCCTGTCAAGTCCTTCTTTTGACCCATTTTGCCAAAGGAAAGGAAGTTGCCTAATAATTATGCACACCTGATATTGGGTGTTGATGTCATTAGACCACACCCCTTCTCATTACGGAGCTGCACATCGCCTAATATGCTTAATTGGTAGTAGGCTTTCGAGCCACAGCTCCCCATTCAAAGATGCTTTGGCTGGGGCTCCCAGTAAGAAGAGGATGGTGGTGGCAGTGGCAGTCATGGTGGGTCACCCATGCAGCGCAAAGCAAACAGGAGGGGATACAGATACAGATGTCGGGCTAGCGGCAGGGACCAGCAGGCGATGACCCTTCAATCAAGATTTAAAGAAAAAGAAGGAAGAAAGGAAGGAAGAAAGAAAGGAAGTAAAAGTACAAAGAAGTGACAGATGACAAATAGAAGAATAAAGAAAAAGCATTTTCCCCTAATAAAGTAGATTTGTATTCAATAAATAGGTATTGGGTCAAAACTGACCCTCTGTACCTATCTACCTGGAATGAGCAGGACATCTTGGGAACTCCCAGATTCTGAAGATCCCCTCCCCAGATGTATGTGCGCCCCCTCCCAGATGTATGTGCATCCCTCCCACTTCTTCCTGGGCACCAGTGGTGCCCCCCCCCCATATCATAGACACCAGCCTGCATAGGTGGCAGTTGGTTAATAAAATGTGTGTGTGGGGGGTGCTATGTGTTTTTTGTCTTTAACCCTTTGTCAACTTCACAGGCTGGTATAGACAGGATGGCTGAGTCAAGGTGGGGCTCTGCTATATTACCCATATCAGCCTCCCCCCTTTCCTACAGTGCGCTTGTCCATATCATGAACAAGGGGCTCTTCCCCACATCTCATGCCTAGGAGGAGGTGAAATGATGTGCATACAATATGGGGGACTTATGCAAAATCTGGGAGTCCCCTTTAATACGGGAACCCCCAGATGTCTTGCCCCTTCAAGGTAAATGGGTTTACAGGGTACATCTTGACCCTATACCTATTTATTAAATAAAAGTAAAAAATAACTTTATTGGGGGGGGGGGGGGGTAACACTTCTTCTTTATTCACATGTTTTTCATTTGTCACTTCTTTCTTCTTTTACTTCTTTGTTCCTTCTTCTCCTTTAATTCTTCTGTTACTTATTTCTTCCTTCTTCTTCTTAAAATCTAGATTGAAGGGTCCTACCCACTACTATCTTGTTTGCTGATCCCCACACTCCATTGTTACATGACTCCACAGCACCGGTGAACATCCACTGCCCCTCGTTCAGTGAATATTCTCATTGCTCTAGACCAGGCATGGGAAAACTCGGCCCTCCAGCTGTTACGGAACTACAAGTCCCACAATGCATTGCAGGAGTCTGACAGCCACAGTCTTAGAGACTGTGGCTGTCAGACTCCTGCAATGCATTGTGGGACTTGTAGTTCCGTAACAGCTGGAGGGCCGAGTTTGCCCATGCCTGCTCTAGACCATGGACCCATGGTGGGTAGCCCTGGCACAAGCTTCATGTTCTGCCAGGGCTCACAGTTGTTTACAGAGACAGAAGCTACGGCAAGGGTCGGCAGATGTTTGGTGGTGCAGCTGCAGGGGGGTTTGACACTGCGGGGCCGGATCAATGGGGAGCTCTAGGGGGTCTCTTTATTAAAGGAGACTCCCAGATGTTGCGGCAAAGATATGTGTTAGCAGATTTATTTGGAAAATATTTCTGAGAATAGGGCAATGCCTAATTTTAGTCACATGTTTATTCAACATCTTGTCTTTGGAATACTGTGCAACAAAGTAGAATTCTTCCTTATTTATCACTTCCCCTTCTCGGTTTTCTTTTTACTTTTACTATTGTCTATCTTCTTGTATGGGCCAGCTTTCTGGCAGCCTCATTCACTTTATTCTCATGAGATCCTTTCTGCACAAATTGCCCATTAATGTTTTCAACGACTTTCAGATAGTCCTCCTGTTTGGTACAGTTCTCCCTTTTCTTATGGAATTGCCTCTTAGAGACATTCCTTAACCATTGTGGATAATTGCAGCTACTCTATTATGTGTAAGAGTTCTTTTCAGGAGGTTTAAAGAAAGACTTAGAGAATAATATGTCTTTTTATTTAAATATTGTTAAGTGATTGAAACGGTTTCTTATATTGCACTTCAGTTTTTAGAATGCACCCATTTTCATTAAGTGTATGAATAAATTCCCCAACAATCTTTGATTTCTCTTGCTGAAAGAAAGAAATTGTGAATCTAAAGTTTTCTTAATGGCAATTTGCTTTCTAGCCATTTTTGCTTAATGACAGTTCCCGTTTTGATTCATAAATACTGTATTTGCAAGACAAGCTCTTGCTCTCCATATTTCTCCTCTTTCATCCTGGACTTTTTCCCTCTTCAGCAGTAGTAGGGCTTTAATCTACATCAGATTTGACTCAAGGACCCTCCTGCTGAATGAGCCAAATTTAATCTGGAGCTCCCAAATCCAAGTCAATGGGCGAATAATTATTATTATTTGTTCTGATCTAGGCAAAGTACAACAGCAAAGTGCACCAAACGTTCTCACCATTCAAAAAATTAGAATATCGTGCAAAAGTCCATTCATTTCAGTTATTCAACTTAAAAGGTAAAACTAATATATAAAATAGGAACCCTTTGCAGATGTTTTGGATTAATTAGCTGATTCGAGTCTGACACTTTGAGAGTAGAATATTAAACATTTTCACAATATTCTAATGGTCTGAGATTTTGGAGTTCTCATAAGCTGTAAGCCATTATCATCAAAGTTATAAAGGCTTGAAATATCTGGCTTTGCGTGTAATGAGTCTATTTCATATATTAGTTTCACCATATAAGTTGAATTACTGAAACAAATGCAGTTTTGCAACACATTTGACCTACATTTTCCTTGTATGTGTTGCATATTTTTGTGTGTTTCTACCTTGTGCTGCAGTAATGCTTTTTTTCTGTGTGTGATGTATGATGTGTCAATGAAAAAGCAAAAAAATTGCATACGATATTAAAGTTAATTAGACTCTCTAATGTAAATTAACTTCAGTGTTATGCAGGAAAAATTAAAATCCAAAAAATGTCATAAAATTAGTGCAAAAATGCAAAATTGAAGAGGAAAAAGTACTCCCCCCCCCCCCCCCAAAAAAAAAAATGTAGGCAGGAAGAGAATACCTTAATGCGAATAACTTATTTCAAATGAGATTTTTCTTCTACAAGTCGCCAAGTATCTGTTGAATGTTTCTGAAGGCCAAATGCACCTGTCATTGATTTATTGTAATAGAGTGAACAACAAACTCTGAGTAAGATCCCAGTAGTGATCTATAATTGGCCGAGGCAATTCAGATTTAGAGGAATTCTCTAACAAACTGTTTTATGACCCCTTGCACCAAAAATACCTTAGACTTTATTTTGATAAGTTGCACTTACATGTAAAATCACTAATGTTAGTCTTAAAACATGTTGCTAAGAAAAAAAAGCATCTCACAAAAATAATTAAAATTCTAACTTCAAATATTCTTACCCATATCAGCCTCCCCCCTTTCCTACAGTGCGCTTGTCCATATCATGAACAAGGGGCTCTTCCCCACATCTCATGCCTAGGAGGAGGTGAAATGATGTGCATACAATATGGGGGACTTATGCAAAATCTGGGAGTCCCCTTTAATACGGGAACCCCCAGATGTCTTGCCCCTTCAAGGTAAATGGGTTTACAGGGTACATCTTGACCCTATACCTATTTATTAAATAAAAGTAAAAAATAACTTTATTGGGGGGGGGGGGGGGGTAACACTTCTTCTTTATTCACATGTTTTTCATTTGTCACTTCTTTCTTCTTTTACTTCTTTGTTCCTTCTTCTCCTTTAATTCTTCTGTTACTTATTTCTTCCTTCTTCTTCTTAAAATCTAGATTGAAGGGTCCTACCCACTACTATCTTGTTTGCTGATCCCCACACTCCATTGTTACATGACTCCACAGCACCGGTGAACATCCACTGCCCCTCGTTCAGTGAATATTCTCATTGCTCTAGACCAGGCATGGGAAAACTCGGCCCTCCAGCTGTTACGGAACTACAAGTCCCACAATGCATTGCAGGAGTCTGACAGCCACAGTCTTAGAGACTGTGGCTGTCAGACTCCTGCAATGCATTGTGGGACTTGTAGTTCCGTAACAGCTGGAGGGCCGAGTTTGCCCATGCCTGCTCTAGACCATGGACCCATGGTGGGTAGCCCTGGCACAAGCTTCATGTTCTGCCAGGGCTCACAGTTGTTTACAGAGACAGAAGCTACGGCAAGGGTCGGCAGATGTTTGGTGGTGCAGCTGCAGGGGGGTTTGACACTGCGGGGCCGGATCAATGGGGAGCTCTAGGGGGTCTCTTTATTAAAGGAGACTCCCAGATGTTGCGGCAAAGATATGTGTTAGCAGATTTATTTGGAAAATATTTCTGAGAATAGGGCAATGCCTAATTTTAGTCACATGTTTATTCAACATCTTGTCTTTGGAATACTGTGCAACAAAGTAGAATTCTTCCTTATTTATCACTTCCCCTTCTCGGTTTTCTTTTTACTTTTACTATTGTCTATCTTCTTGTATGGGCCAGCTTTCTGGCAGCCTCATTCACTTTATTCTCATGAGATCCTTTCTGCACAAATTGCCCATTAATGTTTTCAACGACTTTCAGATAGTCCTCCTGTTTGGTACAGTTCTCCCTTTTCTTATGGAATTGCCTCTTAGAGACATTCCTTAACCATTGTGGATAATTGCAGCTACTCTATTATGTGTAAGAGTTCTTTTCAGGAGGTTTAAAGAAAGACTTAGAGAATAATATGTCTTTTTATTTAAATATTGTTAAGTGATTGAAACGGTTTCTTATATTGCACTTCAGTTTTTAGAATGCACCCATTTTCATTAAGTGTATGAATAAATTCCCCAACAATCTTTGATTTCTCTTGCTGAAAGAAAGAAATTGTGAATCTAAAGTTTTCTTAATGGCAATTTGCTTTCTAGCCATTTTTGCTTAATGACAGTTCCCGTTTTGATTCATAAATACTGTATTTGCAAGACAAGCTCTTGCTCTCCATATTTCTCCTCTTTCATCCTGGACTTTTTCCCTCTTCAGCAGTAGTAGGGCTTTAATCTACATCAGATTTGACTCAAGGACCCTCCTGCTGAATGAGCCAAATTTAATCTGGAGCTCCCAAATCCAAGTCAATGGGCGAATAATTATTATTATTTGTTCTGATCTAGGCAAAGTACAACAGCAAAGTGCACCAAACGTTCTCACCATTCAAAAAATTAGAATATCGTGCAAAAGTCCATTCATTTCAGTTATTCAACTTAAAAGGTAAAACTAATATATAAAATAGGAACCCTTTGCAGATGTTTTGGATTAATTAGCTGATTCGAGTCTGACACTTTGAGAGTAGAATATTAAACATTTTCACAATATTCTAATGGTCTGAGATTTTGGAGTTCTCATAAGCTGTAAGCCATTATCATCAAAGTTATAAAGGCTTGAAATATCTGGCTTTGCGTGTAATGAGTCTATTTCATATATTAGTTTCACCATATAAGTTGAATTACTGAAACAAATGCAGTTTTGCAACACATTTGACCTACATTTTCCTTGTATGTGTTGCATATTTTTGTGTGTTTCTACCTTGTGCTGCAGTAATGCTTTTTTTCTGTGTGTGATGTATGATGTGTCAATGAAAAAGCAAAAAAATTGCATACGATATTAAAGTTAATTAGACTCTCTAATGTAAATTAACTTCAGTGTTATGCAGGAAAAATTAAAATCCAAAAAATGTCATAAAATTAGTGCAAAAATGCAAAATTGAAGAGGAAAAAGTACTCCCCCCCCCCCCCCAAAAAAAAAAATGTAGGCAGGAAGAGAATACCTTAATGCGAATAACTTATTTCAAATGAGATTTTTCTTCTACAAGTCGCCAAGTATCTGTTGAATGTTTCTGAAGGCCAAATGCACCTGTCATTGATTTATTGTAATAGAGTGAACAACAAACTCTGAGTAAGATCCCAGTAGTGATCTATAATTGGCCGAGGCAATTCAGATTTAGAGGAATTCTCTAACAAACTGTTTTATGACCCCTTGCACCAAAAATACCTTAGACTTTATTTTGATAAGTTGCACTTACATGTAAAATCACTAATGTTAGTCTTAAAACATGTTGCTAAGAAAAAAAAGCATCTCACAAAAATAATTAAAATTCTAACTTCAAATATTCTGCCTCCGACAAAATGCAAAATGATGTTATCTATTTTGCATAGATATGTATTCATATTTATAAATGAACAAGAAGTAATGCTTCATACACACTTGAGATAAAAGTCTTTGGAAAATGAAAGATCACAGACCAATTTTACCCCCTTCCATGTAGTATGAGAGCCATACCTACACAGTCTATTCTATGGAGCTGCACTCCCCAACAAATAAAATCTTTGCAGGATGCTGCACACACAGATGCCCGTACACACTCAAAAGATCATTATCTGCAAAAGATCTGTTCCTGCAAAAGATCCATTCCATGCAAAATGCATTATAGTCTATGAGATCTGCAGATCATCATACACACTTGGTTTAACAGACAATCATCTGCAGATCATCTGCAGATCAGATTCAACAGGGTGGATTTTCAGATCTGCAGATGATTGCCAGATATGCAGATGAAGTCTGTTAAACCAAGTGTGTATGATGATCTGCAGATCTCATAGACTATAATGCATTTTGCATGGAATGGATCTTTTGCAGGAACAGATCTTTTGCAGATAATGATCTTTTGAATGTGTACGGGCATCTGTGTGTGCAGCATCTTGCAAAGATTTTATCTGATGGGGAGTTCAGCTCCATAGAATAGACTGTGTAGGTATGGCTCTCATACTACATGGAATGGGGTAAAATTGGTCTGTGATCTTTCATTTTCCAAAGACTGTTATCTCAAGTGTGTATGCAGCATAAGACCCTAGAAACAAATCTGCAAATCACAGTACTTTGCAGTACACAGCTGCTAAATTAATGGCAAAATGTGATGCAGATTAACTGTGACAGAGAAGCAGAATTGCAGGAATTCCTTACCCTGTCATTATCAACAGCATCTGTGAGAGGAGGAGGAAAAGATGCAGGGGTGATAAGAGGGAATGCCTTCTGAACTGTTCAAGCCTAACATGCATTTACTTATAGCAATTCAAAATAGTGGTACCTGTTCTTTATTTGTTTGATAGCAGTGCAATTGTGGATTTAACCAGTTAAGGACCACATGCTTAACCACTTAAAGAGAACCAGAGATGAAGCAACCTCATGTATTTTACCTTATAAATCAGTGGGAACATGACAGTAAACACCTAATCTGCTCTTTGTTACATTGTTCTCTGTTTAATTTGCCTGTTATCACCTCTAAGATAAGAATCCCGACTAAGCAGTCGGTCTGGCTTTGCTACAGAATAATTATAGCTGAGACTGTGTTCTTTGCTGTCTTCAAGTCCAAGCCTGCCCCCTGCTGGCTTTGCTCAGGAATCATTATAGCTGAGTCATTATAGCAAAGCCAGAATCAATGCTCAGTCCGGGATTCTTATCTCAGCTAGATAACAGACACTTTTAGCAGTGAGGATGGAACAGAGAGCATGGTAAATGTTTTCTCTAATGTTCCCACTGATTTCTATGGTAAAATACACAAGGGTGCTTCGTCACTGGTTCACTTTAAGGACCGCCCCCAGCCAATGGGCGGCGGCAAAGTCCGGGCCAAACGACCGCAATACGCCCATCGGCGGGGGCGGCTGCGGGAGTGGCTATGCGGCGATCGCGTCATTCGTGACGCGATCAGCCGCCGGGGACTGGCTCCGCCCACCGTTCGCTGTAACCCGCCGGCCGTTCGGAAGCGCCGGCGGGTTACTAGCCCCTGGATCGCCGCTGCCCCTATGTATAATAGGCTTTGTAATGTATACAAAGCCTATTATACTGGCTGCCTCCTGCCCTGGTGGTCCCAGTGTCCGAGGGACCACCAGGGCAGGCTGCAGCCACCCTAGTCTGCACCCAAGCACACTGATTTCCCCCCCCCTGCCCCTTGATCGCCCACAGCACCCCTCAGACCCCCCCCTGCCCACCCCTAGACCACTGTTTGCACCCAGTCACCCCCCTAATCACCCATCAATCACTCCCTGTCACTATCTGTCAACACTATTTTTTTTAGTCCCTAATCTGCCCCCTACTCCCTCCTGATCACCCCCCCCCACCCCTCAGATTGTCCCAAGACCCCCCCCCCCCCGTGTACTGTATGCATCTATCCCCCCTGATCACCTGTCAATCACCCGTCAATCACCCGTCAATCACCCGTTAATCACCCGTCAATCACCCCCTGTCACTGCCACCCATCAATCAGCCCCTAACCTGCCCCTTGCGGGCAATCTGATCACCCACCCACACCAATAGATCGCCCGCAGATCCGACATCAGATCACCTCCCAAGTGCAGTGTTTACATCTCTTGTCTCCTCTAAACACCCACTAATTACCCATCAATCACCCCCTATCACCACCTGTCACTGTTACCCATCAGATTAGACCCTAATCTGCCCCTTGCGGGCACCCAATCACCCGCCCACACGCTCAGATTGCCCTCAGACCCCCCTTATCAATTCGCCAGTGCAATATTTACATCTGTTATTCCCTGTAATAACCCACTGATCACCTGTCAATCACCCATCAATCACCCCATGTCACTGCCACCCATCAATCACCCCCTGTCACTGCCACCCATCAATCAGCCCCTAACCTGCCCCTTGCGGGCAATCTGATCACCCACCCACACCAATAGATCGCCCGCAGGTCCGACATCAGATCACCTCCCAAGTGCAGTGTTTACATCTCTTCTCTCCTCTAAACACCCACCAATTACCCATCAATCACCCATCAATCACCCCCTATCACCATCTGTCACTGTTACCCAACAGATTAGACCCTAATCTGCCCCTTGCGGGCACCCAATCACCCGCCCACACGCTCAGATTGCCCTCAGACCCCCCCTTATCAATTCGCCAGTGCAATATTTACATCTGTTATTCCCTGTAATAACCCACTGATCACCTGTCAATCACCCATCAATCACTCCCTGTCACTGCCACCCATCAATCACCCCCTGTCACTGCCACCCATCAATCAGCCCCTAACCTGCCCCTTGCGGGCAATCTGATCACCCACCCACACCAATAGATCGCCCACAGGTCCGACATCAGATCACCTCCCAAGTGCAGTGTTTACATCTCTTCTCTCCTCTAAACACCCACTAATTACCCATCAATCACCCATCAATCACCCCCTATCACCACCTGTCACTGTTACCCATCAGATTAGACCCTAATCTGCCCCTTGCGGGCACCCAATCACCCGCCCACATGCTCAGATTGCCCTCAGACCCCCCCTTATCAATTCGCCAGTGCAATATTTACATCTGTTATTCCCTGTAATAACCCACTGATCACCTGTCAATCACCCATCAATCACCCCCTGTCACTGCCACCCATCAATCACCCCCTGTCACTGCCACCCATCAATCAGCCCCTAACCTGCCCCTTGCGGGCAATCTGATCACCCACCCACACCAATAGATCGCCCGCAGGTCCGACATCAGATCACCTCCCAAGTGCAGTGTTTACATCTCTTCTCTCCTCTAAACACCCACTAATTACCCATCAATCACCCCCTATCACTACCTGTCACTGTTACCCATCAGATTAGATCCTAATCTGCCCCTAGGGCACCCAATCACCCGCCCACACCTCAGAACGCCCTCAGACCCCAGCCCTGATCACCTCGCCAGTGCATTGCTTGCATCTATTTCCCCCCTCTAATCACACCTTGAGACACCCATCAATCACCTCCTGTCACCCCCTAGCAAACCTACCCATCAGATCAGGCCCTAATTTGCCCCATGTGGGCTCCTGATCACTCGGCCAAACCCTCAGATCCCCCTCAGACCCCCTTCCGATCACCTCCCCAGTGCATTGATTGCATCTATTTTCCCCTCTAACCGCCCCCTGAGACACCCATCAATCACCTACTGTCACCCCCCAAGCACTCCTATCCATCAGATCAGGCCCAATACATCCTGTCATCTAGGAGGCCACCCTGCTTATGACCGGTTCCACATCAAAATTTGCAGATGCTTATACCCCTGAACAGTCATTTTGAGAAATTTGGTTTCCAGACTACTCACAGTTTTGGGCCCGTAAAATGCCAGGGCAGTATAGGAACCCCACAAGTGACCCCATTTTAGAAAGAAGACACCCCAAGGTATTCTGTTAGGTGTATGATGAGTTCATAGAAGATTTTATTTTTTGTCACAAGTTAGCGGAAATTGATATGTATTGTTTTTTTTTTTCACAAAGTGTCATTTTCCGCCAACTTGTGACAAAAAAAAATCTTCTATGAACTCACCATACTCCTAACAGAATACCTTGGGGTGTCTTCTTTCTAAAATAGGGTCACTTGTGGGGTTCCTATACTGCCCTGGCATTTTAGGGGCCCTAAACCGTGAGGAGTAGTCTAGAAAACAAATACCTCAAAATGACCTGTGAATAGGACGTTGGGCCCCTTAGCGCACCTAGGCTGCAAAAAAGTGTCACACATGTGGTATCGCCGTACTCAGAAGAAGTAGTATAATGTGTTTTGGGGTGTATTTTTATACATACCCATGCTGGGTGGGAGAAATCTCTCTGTAAATGGACAATTGTGTGTAAAAAAAATCAAATAGTTGTCATTTACAGAGATATTTCTCCCACCCAGCATCTGTATGTGTAAAAATACACCCCAAAACACATTATACTACTTCTTCTGAGTACGGCGATACCACATGTATGGCACTTTTTTGCACCCTAACTGCGCTAAGGGGCCCAAAGTCCAATGAGTACCTTTAGGATTTCACAGGTCATTTTGCGACATTTGGTTTCAAGACTACTCCTCACGGTTTAGGGCCCCTAAAATGCCAGGGCAGTATAGGAACCCCACAAATGACCCCATTTTAGAAATAAGACACCCCAAGGTATTCAGTTAGGAGTATGGTGAGTTCATAGAAGATTTTATTTTTTGTCACAAGTTAGCGAAAAATGACACTTTGTGAAAAAAAACAATTAAAATCAATTTCCGCTAACTTGTGACAAAAAAAAATCTTCTATGAACTTACCATACTCCTAACAGAATACCTTGGGGTGTCTTCTTTCTAAAATGGGGTAATTTGTGGGGTTCCTATACTGTACTGGCATTTTAGGGGCCCTAAACCGTGAGGAGTAGTCTTGAAACCAAATTTCTCAAAATGACCTGTGAAATCCTAAAGGTACTCATTGGACTTTGGGCCCCTTAGCGCAGTTAGGGTGCAAAAAAGTGCCACACATGTGGTATCGCCGTACTCAGGAGAAGTAGTATAATGTGTTTTGGGGTGTATTTTTCCACATACCCATGCTGAGTGAGAGAAATATCTCTATAAATAGACAATTGTGTGTAAAAAAAATTAAAAAATTGTCATTTACGGAGATATTTCTCCCACCCAGCATGAGTATGTGTAAAAATACACCCCAAAACACATTATACTACTTCTCCTGAGTACGGCAATACCACATGTGTGACACTTTTTTGCAGCCTAACTGCGCTAAGGGGCCCAAAGTCCAATGAGTACCTTTAGGATTTCACAGGTCATTTTGCGACATTTGGTTTCAAGACTACTCCTCACGGTTTAGGGCCCCTAAAATGCCAGGGCAGTATAGGAACCCCACAAATGACCCCATTTTAGAAAGAAGACACCCCAAGGTATTCCGTTAGGAGTACGGTGAGTTCATAGAAGATTTTATTTTTTGTCACAAGTTAGCGGAAAATGACACTATGTGAAAAAAAACAATTAAAATCAATTTCCGCTAACTTGTGACCAAAAAAATAAATCTTCTATGAACTCACCATACTCCTAACGGAATACCTTGGGGTGTCTTCTTTCTAAAATGGGGTCATTTGTGGGGTTCCTATACTGTCCTGGCATTTTAGGGGCCCTAAACCGTGAGGAGTAGTCTTGAAACCAAATTTCACAAAATGACCTGTGAAATCCTAAAGGTACTCATTGGACTTTGGGCCCCTTAGCGCAGTTAGGGTGCAAAAAAGTGCCACACATGTGGTATCGCCATACTCAGGAGAAGTAGTATAATGTGTTTTGGGGTGTATTTTTCCACATACCCATGCTGAGTGGGAGAAATATCTCTATAAATAGACAATTGTGTGTAAAAAAAATTAAAAAATTGTCATTTACGGAGATATTTCTCCCACCCAGCATGGGTATGTGTAAAAATACACCCCAAAACACATTATAATACTTCTCCTGAGTACGGCAATACCACATGTGTGGCACTTTTTTGCAGCCTAACTGCGCTAAGGGGCCCAAAGTCCAATGAGCATCTTTAGGCTTTACAGGGGTGCTTACAATTAGGCACCCCCCAAAATGCCAGGACAGTGAACACACCCCACAAATTACCCCATTTTGTAAAGTAGACACTTCAAGGTATTCAGAGAGGAGCATAGTGAGTCCGTGGCATATTTCATTTTTTTTTTGTCGCAAGTTAGAATAAATGGAAACTTTTTTTTTTTTCTGGTCACAAAGTGTCATTTTCCGCTAACTTGTGACAAAAAATAAAATCTTCTATGAACTCACCATGCCTCTCACTGAATATTTTGGGATGTCTTCTTTCCAAAATGGGGTCATTTGGGGGGTATTTGTACTATCCTGGAATTTTAGCCCCTCATGAAACCTGACAGGTGCGCAGAAAAGTCAGAGATGCTTGAAAATGGGAAAATTCACTTTTGGCACCATAGTTTGTAAACGCTATAACTTTTACCAAATCCAAAAAATATACACTGAATGGTTTTTTTTTATCAAAGACATGTAGCAGAATAACTTTCGCGCTCAAATGTATAGGAAATTTTACTTTATTTGAAAAATGTCAGCACAGAAAGTTAAAAAAGTCATTTTTTTGACAAAATTCATGTCTTTTTTGATGAATATAATAAAAAGTAAAACTCACAGCAGCAATCAAATAGCACCAAAAGGAAGCTGTATTAGTGACAAGAAAAGTAGGTAAAATTCATTTAGGTGGTAGGTTGCATGAGCGAGCAATAAACCGTGAAAGCTGCAGTGGTCTGAATGGAGAAAAAGGCTCTGGTCCTTAAGGGGCGAAAAGACTGTGGTCCTCAAGTGGTTAAACCTCCCTAGTGACCAGGCTATTTTTTTTACAATTCTGCACTCTGCAGCTTTAACAGTTCACTGCAGGGTCATACAACTTAGCACACAAATGGATCTTGCCTCCTTTTCTTGCCACCAACAGATTTTTCTGTTGGTGGAATCTGATTGCTGCTGCAGTTTTTTTTTAATTATTAATTTTAATCTTATTTATTTTTTAATAAAAGTCCTTATTCTTGTATTATTTACCTCCCCCCCTCCCCCGAGATCCAATCAGTGATCACCTCTCATAGGCATCAGCCTATGAAAGGGGATCACTTTGTGAGACACTCAAGGGGACAGCTTTGTCACTAAGCTGTCCCCTGGACAGCGCTGTGCTAGATCACAGCGCTGTACAACCGAACAAAACAGGTTTTTTTTATTTTTAGCAGCGGGCTAGCAGGCTGATGTTGGATGCTCTGTCACTCAGAGGGGATGCGCGTGCATCCAGACGCGTATCTGTAAGAGTGCAGGCATGGCAGGTGCCCAAGGCGCCCTCCTTCTTCATACAACAGGGGGAGGCACAGTGCTGCTGACAGCATTCCTGAGTCTAAGGGAGTAACAATCATCTAGCAGCCTGGCCGTCTTAGTCTTTGTCATATATCTACATAAAAAGCTGTCGAGAATTGGGCTCTAAACTTTTACCTCTTTCCCTTTCTTTGCAGCCCTTCTTCTGTGCTCCCTCTACCACAGATCACCTCTCAGTCCCCTGAGATAGCAGCAGATGATTTTGGTCTGGAGGTTACAGGATCTCCCATTCATTCCCCATCTCCCATTCATTCCCCTGGCATTCACACATTCCTCAGCCTTATCTCAGTGTGCTGTTTACTTACTTTTATTTATGACACTCTCTGCACTTTAATCATTATCCTGCTGGCATCTCTGTGGCCAGTTTTAACAACTTCTCTCTTGTACAGTGTACCTCAATTGTTAAATGCACTTTATTTCTAGCTCAGTATCTACCTACTGATATTTAATAGGTTGTCAGGCTTTTATTATGTTGTAATCGTCACTGCAAATGTTTCATTGCTTTCAATTATATGAGAGTGGTGGCTGCCATATTTATTTCCTTTTAAATAATACCAATAGCATGGAAATCCTGCTGATCTTTCTGGTCAGGACCGAGCAGAGGGTATTTGGGGAGTATAAACCCCTCGTCTTGCCACGGGATAGCAGCGGTTTAGCAGGGCTTATGGTTCTTAAAATGAATACAGGTTAAAAAAGAGAATTTAGACTCACTTCAGAGTCTCTTTAAAGTGGACCCAAATTAAAAATACACAATTTCAGAAATAAAATCTATTTTCTAAATTATAATAATAAATAGCAGCCTTTTTTCAGCTGCATGATGACAAATATAAAATATTTTACATTTATTGGAGGAACCCCTCCCTTCCTTTCAAATTGCCGGGACAAAATCCAGCAAACTGGTGGAGTAGATGGAGTCCGGCAATGGAGGAATTGCTAATGGCTGCCCCCAGTATAACCCTAGTTATAAAAAAAGAAGGGTGAAAAGCATGCACTGAAATGATCATAGGTTTGAAGGAGTGTTTATTTATCTTTGTATGTGTCAGAGTGGTGCAACTAAATATATTTAATTCGAAAAAATGTTTGGTTTGGGTCCGCTTTAACTTGAACTGAGCCTGTGGTCTTCCATTTCCTCAATATGTTCCTAACTGGGGAAATATGGAACAGACAGCTGAAATCTCTGAGACCGCTTTCTGTATCCTTCCCCTGAACCATGATGGTGAACAATCTTTGTCTTCAGGACATTTGAGAGTTTTTTGAGACCACCATGTTGCTACTCTATAGAGAAAATTAAGAGATGGAAAACTTACAATTGACCCCTTAAATACTCTTTCTCATAATTGGATTCACCTGTGTAGGTCGGTCAGGGGTCACTGAGCTTACCAAGCCAATTTGAGTTCCAATAATTAGTTCTAAAGGTTTTGGAATCAATAAAGTGACAACAGTGCCCAAATGTATGCACCTGCCTAATTTTATTTAAGCAATTATTGCACACTTTCTGTAAATCCAATAAACTTCATTTCACTTCTCAAATATCCCTGAGTGTGTCTCCTATATGATATATTTAACTGACATTTTTTTATTGTAACAACCAACAATTTATACAGGAAAATCATCACAATTAACAAGGTTGCCCAAACTTTCGCATCCCACTGTAGTGTATAAAAATGACGATGGACACAAAACAATAAAATAAAAGAACATCACAATAATACCAGTAATAACATCACAATAATCACAATAATAACAGTAATCCAGGAGTTTTTTTTAATAAAAATTGTTTTATTCGTTGTAGCTAGCAGTTCACTAGCTACCATTGCCCCCCCAGGTCCCTCTGCTCTCTACCGATCCCCCCGATTGCCGCCGCTGTATGTACCCCCTAGGGATCCTGCGATGGTGCAGCCTCTCCAATCAGCGCCAGGCCTCGCTACGGGGATTATCGGGATTGCGCATGACGTCATGACGTCATGTCCGATTGTTGCCATAGTGACGACTGAAGCACATTAGGGAGGCTGCGGCTCTCGCGGCATCATAAAGTATAGCGGCAGTGATCGGGGGGATCAGAAGTTGCGGGGGGGGGGGGGGGGTGACTTGGGGAACAATGATAGCTAGCCTAGTGCTAGCTACAACAGATACAACAAATGTAATTAAAAAAATCCCTCCCGCGGACGCAGTCTCAGAAACTGCGTACCGCCAGGAGGGTTAAGAAATAAATCATAATAAAATAATAAAAACATGAGGATAAAAGAGAGGATTAAAGTAAAATCATATTGAGAGTAGTTGAATTAGTAATAGTAAAATCTTTTCCAGCTGTTCGTTCAAACCGCCTGGAACCAGTGTTTTGAGTACCTAAATACAGTACATCTCACGATTTTTAATTTTTTCAGGGTTGCTGTTGTGCACGGTGTTGAAGTGATGTGACAAACTGTGCAGGGAATATTTCTTAAGTATATTGCGTTTGTGCTGGCCTATCCTGCTTTGTGCCAGCTGTGTGGTGTGACCTACATATTGTAAGTTGCATGGACATGTTATTAGGTAAATGATATATCTGGAGGTACACGTGATATGTTATTTGAACTGATAACAGATCTGAGTGACAGAGGATGAGAAGGAAGAAGTACAGTGTAAAAAATAGAAGTCCAAGCACCTGGGTTTGTGATATGTTTGGGAGCCGGGTTGGAAAACTTGGGATGAGGGGTCTGGGGGGCATTGCATGATGACGTAATCGGCTTGGTGCCAGGATATTGCGGAGGTTGGGTGCCCTTCTAAAAGTGAGAGGGGGAACCGGAGGTATAAGTGTGTGTAGATAGGGATGCTGACTGATAGTTGCTCCTGCACATGTGCAGAATGACTGAGATTTTTAGCGAAAATACGCTTACATTTTCGCTTTTGATATTTTCCATGTAAATACATTCAAATGTTTGCATTTTCACCTAATGTTTACCAACTTTTGCGGTTAATAGCAAAGCCCCCTTACCAGCTAAAATCACCAAATTTGCAGGGTTCGCTATACAGCCGCAATATGGCTGCATAAGGATCCCTGGCAACTTTACCTATTTTGTTAGACATTTTAGGTGAAAAAAATGGCTAAAAAATTCGGGCAAATTTTCACTTGTCAAAGTGAAAATTTTACTTATTTTTGCGAAAATTAGGCGAAAACAATATTTGCATTTTCGCTCATTGCTGCTCAGCACATTTACCAAGCACAGTGATTGGTCAATAGAGATGTCACGCACCGTGGATGCAACCTATCGCAAAAGTCCGCGAACAGGCGGACCAGGCGGACCGCCATAGACGTTAATGGCAGGCGAACGGCCGCTGACTTTAACGGTTAATAGCTAAGCCCCTCTTACAAGCTAGAAACATCATTTGTAGGGTATGTGGAGGGGGACAGTGACCAAAAGAGGAATTTTTTTTTTCAAAAAGACCTTATAGCTTTTGAGAAAGCTCTCCTTCTGGCCATGGGAAAATTAAACGCCCGCCGACTTTAGTGGTTAATAGCGAAGCCCCCTTAAATTCCACAAACACCACATTTACAAGTTGTGGAGGGGACAGTGACTACAAGAGGAATTTTTTTTTTCAAAAAGACCTTATACTTAAAATCGATTTTAAAATTTAAAAGGAAAAAAGTATACTTTTAAATGCGGTAAATGACAGTTCTAATGAACTGATAATTGACCAGTGGGGAGACTTGGAGACAAAATTCAAAGATGCTTTTGGCTCTAGCTATACTAAGTACAGCTAGAGCTGCGCAGGGACTGGCAGTGTGTGGCGCCAGTTGCACGGGTCAGCGGAGATCTTCAATCAAGGTCGCAGGATGAGAGGATATTGGCGTGGGATCATTTCCGAGGACATTGGAGTGGGAATATTTTCTTAAAGGTACAGGTAAGTATTTCTTGTTAATTAAGATTAATAAAGGACTTTTTGTTGTTGTGTTTTTATTTCATTTAACCCTTTATGGAAATGAGTAAGGGGTACTTTGTACCCCTATACTCATTTCTCCTGGGAGGGGGGCGGGCATCTGTGGACCCCTTTTTAAAGGGGACTGCCAGATGCCACCATGAACCCCCCCCAGGGAGTCGTCACCCCCAACTCCTCCTGGGGCGCCAGAGGTGGGGAAGAGCCCCTTGTCCATGAATTGGACAAGGGCTCGGGGAGGAAGGGGAAGGTTTGGTCACCCCTCTCCCCTAGAGCCCCTCCATACCATGGACAATGTGGGCTGGTATATCTCAGGGTGTGAAGCCCCACGTGGCCAGGGCTCTGCATTCTGGCTTTCCCAGCCTGCATGGGAGACGAGGGGTTAAATATGCTTGGTAAGGGGACGCCACACCATTTTTTTTTTAATTTCCCACACTCAGCACATAAAAAAATAAAACATTTTAAAAAATAGGAGAAGAATATTTTTTCCCACAATTTTTTTTAACTTATCCTGAAAATTTGGAGTTTCTACCATGTGAAGGGGGCTTTGCTACTAACCTCTAAAGTCATCGGGTTTTGTTATATTAAAACTGTCAATTACCGCATTTAAAAGTATACTTTTTTCCTTTGGAATTTTAAAATCGATTTTCTAAAAAGTATAAGGTCTTTTTGAATTTTTTTCCACATAACCTGCAAATTTGGTGTTTCTGGCAGTTAAGGGGGCTTTGCTATTAACCTGCTAATGTCGGCGGGCGTTTAATCTTCCAACGGTCAGAAGGAGAACTTTAAAATCGATTTTCTCAAAAACTATAATTTTTTTTGAAAAAAAAAATCCTCTTGTAGTCTCTATCCCGCTCCACATACCCAAATCGCAAATTTGGTCACGAGGCACAGGGTAGCCAATCAGGCTACACCTCCTTCATGGAGCCCCACCCCCCCTTATAAAAAGCAGGCAGCATCACCCATTTCACTCACTCATGTGGCTGCAGTAATTAGAGAAGGGAGAGGTGCTGCAGATACATTAGTGAAAGCTTAGTTAGGCTTGTTAGGTTGCTCTTTCTTGCTGATCCTTATTGCTAAAAAGCACTCCTCATCCTCAACAGCTCTTTTGAGAGCTAATGTTGTTCTTGTGATCTATTTTTTGTGTGTGTGTGTCCCACAGACACTTGTGTTGCATATACAGCCCTGTCAGTCAGTCTTGGCTGCTGGACCTTGGCCCCTTGGTAATTCCTACTGTGCCACTTCCAGGCCCAGCACATTCAGTGACTACCTGTGTGTGTGAAAGCTGTACATTTGTAATACCTATCACTGCACATACCTATCTGTTGTTCACAGTGCACCCACCTATGTGAGCGCACGCAGTGTCACTGTACCTGTTCGGTAGCTGTGTGTGTGTGTGTGTGTGTGTGTGTGTGTGTGTGTGTGTGTGTGTGTGTGTGTGTGTGTGTGACAGGTGCACATTTGTAATATCCATCACTGCATATACCTACCTGTTGTTCAGTGCACCCACCTACCTACCTGAGCTCACGCAGTCTCACTGCACCTGTTCACGGTACCTGTGTTTGTGTGTGACAGGTGCACATTTGTAATACCAGTCATTGCATAATTGTTCACAGTACCTGTGTGACCGCACGCTGTGTAATATACCACACCGTGCATACCTGTTAACTGCACCTGTGTGACTGCACATTATATTATTCAAGTCAGTGCATACCTTTCACTTCATCCCCCCGATATGGACAACACAGGTAGAGGCAGGGGCAGACCCAGAGGCAGGCCACCCGGCAGGTCTGTTCGAGGTCTTGCTGATGTGATTTCGTGCGGCCCTGGACCAAAGTGCAGTGCTCAAAAAGAAGGCACGTCCCATCAACTCCCAAGATTGTCAGGACGTTGTTGAATATTTAACACAGAACACCTCATCTTCCGCAAGCCACCAGCGCTACTACAAGCACCACATCCGCTGCATTTGACACTTCACAGGATTTATTTGGTTTGGAATTCACTGATTCACAGGCATTATTGTTACAACAAGATAAAGGCGCTAAGCAAGTTACAACACCTCATATGTCTGCGTTAGGTGACACTATGGACGTAACGTGTGAGGGGGATGATAAAGTACCTGCTGTTGGTGCATTTTATAAGGTGTCTGAGGCAAGCGAAGCTGGGGAGGATGATTATGATAATTTTGATGATATGGATGCCACGTGGGTTCCTAAGAGACAAGATGACCAAGGGGACAGTTCAGAGGGGGAGTCAGAGAGGAGAAGGAGGAGACGAGTTGCTGAAAGAAGAAAGGGGAGATCGTCATCAGAAATAGCTGGTGGCAGTGTCCGGCACCATGTATCGCCACCTATGTACAGCCAACCAACATGCCCTTCAACGTCAGCTGCTGACGCCACCATAGTGCCATCACCCTAGGGGGATCAGCGGTTTGGAATGTTTTTAGTGTGTCTGCCTAATGCTGGGATTACACCATACAATTTTCTGTTAGATTTTTCTGTTAGATTCTCTAAGTTCAACATGTTGGAAATGTATCTATCTAACCATCTATCTGCCGAGCAATTAGGCATTGTTCTACTCAGCAGGAGATGACCAGAAGACAATGCACCAGAGATAATGACCATTCTCTACAGAAAATAATCTAATTATGCATTCTGACAGAAACTCTAACAGAAAAATCTAACAGAAGACTCTAATGCTGGGGATACATGGTACAATTTCCCCTTATCAATCGAGCCGCTGATGGCTCGATTGATAATATCCGACAGGTCCCATGTCCCGCTGGATAAATTCCCCGCTCGATCCCCGTGGGCGGAAAATAGCGGGGAATCGAGTGGAAGATAAAGAGCGCCCGCGGGGCTGAGCGGGAATCGATCCCGATGGAGGCGGGGACCTGCGGGGACGCGGCGGGAGTCGATCCAGCGCCTAATCGAGCTGCCGGGTCGACCCGTGTATCCCCAGCAAAACAGAAAATTGTATGGCGTAATCCATGCATTAGATCAGAGCAATGCTATCTGTTCTCTCTGCCTCCAAAAATTGAGCCGTGGAAAGGCCAACAGCCGCGTAGGGACAACTGCTTTACGAAGGCACATGGAGAAAAGGCACAAACTGCAATGGGAAGAGCACCAGAGGAAAAGCAGCACACAAAAGAAAAGCCACCCTCCTTCTCCTCTTCCTCCTTCAGGTGCATCATCTTCAGCCTCTTTCTCCCTTGCACCTTCACAGCCACCCTCCTCCACTCCGCCTCTCACCTTGAGCGGTTCCTGCTCCTCTGCCCACAGCAGCAGCCAGGTGTCCGTTAAGGAAATCTTTGAGCGGAAGAAGCCAATGACTGCCAGTTACCCCCTTGCCCGGCGTCTGACAGATGGCTTGGTGGAACTGTTAGCTCACCAAGTGTTACCATACCAGCAGGTGGAATTTGTGGTCATTGGGACCCCGCAGTGGAAGATACCAGGCCACAATTATTTCTCCAAAAAGGCGATACCGAAACTCTACCATGAAGTTGAGAGGCAAGAGGTGTCATCTCTGGCACACAGCATTGGGTCAAGGATCCATCTGAACATGGATGCCTGGTCTGCCAAGCACGGTCAGGGCTGGTACATTACGTACACAGCCCATTGGGTCAACCTGGTGACCGCTGGCAAGCAGGGAGTACGTGGCTGTGCAGCGGACCTAGTGACACCTCCACAGCTTGCAGACAGGCCTCCTGCCACCTCCTCTCCTCCTGCTACATCCTCTTTGCTGTCGTTGTCATCCTCCTCCTTTGTTGAGTTGTAATTCAACTCTACTGGTGCTGTGATCTCCTCTCCAGCTACACAGCCCCTGCTCCCCAGGGCCTATGCCGCATGCCAGGTATGACGGTGTCACGCCATCTTAGACATGTCTTGCCTCAAAGTGGAAAGTCACACTGGAGCAGCTCTCCTTGCTGCTCTTAACAAACAGGTGGATCAGTGGCTGACCCAGCACCAACTGGAGATGGTGTGTGACAATGGCAGCAATCTCATTTCAGCTTTGAATTTGGGAAAGTTGACACATGTATCCTGCATGGCACATGTGCTGAATCTCATAATTCAGAGATTTGTGTCTAAGTACCCAGGCTTACAGGACGTTGTAGAGCAGTCCAGGAAGGTGTGTGGGCATTTCAGGCGGTCTTACATAGCCATGGCATGCGTTGCCGATATTCAGCGGAGAAAGAACTTCCCGGTGAGACACTTGATTTGCAATAGCCCGACTCGCTAGAATTCGACCGCCCTGATGTTCGACCACCTGCTACAACAGGAGAAAGCCGTCAAACAGTATCTCTACAACTACAGTCAAAGGACACAGTCTGGGGAGATGGGGATGTTCTGGCCAAAGTACTGGACACTCATGCGAAATGCCTGCTGACTCATGTGGCCGTTTGAGGAGGTGACAAACCTGGTGAGTCGCAGTGAAGGCGCCATCAGCGACTTGATCCCATATGCTTTCTTCTTGGAGCGTGCCGTGCATAGAGTGGTGGATCAAGCTGTGGTGGAGCGTGAACAGGAACAGGAACAGGAGGAAGAGTTGTGGGATCAATTCTAATCAGAACCAGATGTTTCCTCAACACCTGCAGCAGCACAGAGGGGGGAGGAGCAGGAAGAGTCGTGTCGGGAAGAGGAGTCAGATGATGAGGAAGGTGTTGTTTTGGAGGAGGAGGAGGTGAAAGAACAACCGCAGCAGGCGTTGCAGGGGGCTTGTGCTGCTCAACTTTCCCATGGAATTGTTCATGGCTGGGGGGAGGAGGAGAACTTAGCTGACATCACTGAGGAAGAGCAAGAGGAGAGGGATAGTACGTCTGGATCCAAATTTGTGCAGATGGTGGCTTTCATGCTGTACAGCCTGTTGAGGTACCCCCGTATAAAAAAATTCAAGGGGAATGGGCTGTACTGGGTGGCCATGCTACTAGACCCTTGGTACAGGTACACAGTGGCGGAGATGTTTCCAAATCACCAGAAGGCAGAAAGGATGCAGCACAAGCTGGCAACTATGCTTTACAGTGCGTTTAAGGGTGATGTTACAGCACAATGCAATAAAGGTACCACTGCCAGTAATCCTTTGCCCATGTCCACGCAGGCAAGGACAGGACGCTCCATCGATCTCATGGTGATGTCGGACATGCGGACATTCTTTAGTCCAACGCCTCGCCTTGGCCCTTTTGGATCCACCCTCCACCAACGCCTGGATTGGCAGGTAGTTGACTACCTGGCCTTAAGTGTGGATGTAGACACTGTGAGCAGCGATGAACACTTGGACTACTGGGTGCTCAGGCTTGACCTGTGGCCAGAGCTGTCCCAATTTGCCATCCAACTTCTGTCTTGCCCTGCCTCAAGCGTCCTGTCAGAAAGCACCTTCAGCAAAGCTAGAGGCATTGTCACTGAAAAGAAAAGTCGCCTAAGTCACAAAAGTGTTCAGTACCTCACCTTTATCAAAATGAATGAGGCATGGATCCCGGAGGGCTACTGCCCGCCTGAAGTCAGTCCCCGCACACAGCATCTCAGCCGGAACGCCGCGTGACTGCCTGCTCCATGTCTAAGTCGGTCCCCACACAGCATCTCTGCCTGCAGGCCGCTTGACTGCCTTTTCCGCCACCACTGCCAACAGGATCCAGGACTCCAGGTGGATTCCTGAATTTTTAAGGCTGCTGCTAGCAGCGGCTGCTATAATAATTTTTATGGTGCGTGTACATGCCTGCCTAATTGTTCTGGCTGCACTGCAGCTGCAACAACAAAACAAAAGGCATGTACATGTGTCAATTCCCCTTCGTGATCATTAACTTGCCGTGGTGAAGGGGCTTGTGTATCACAATGAAGCAATGACCGATGGCTATATGAGTGTTCTCGGGGGGGGGGGGGGGGGACAGACCAAATTTGATCAGCTGGACAGTCACTGTTTTTCTGTCATTGAGCTACCTCAGCCCAGCGGGCTGAAAACCGCCGTGGCCTGCACTCTGGCCATGGTGCGCACCAGTCCAACACGGCCGTCACTACACAAACAGCTGTTTGCGGTGCGTTACACAGTGAGTTTGGTCTGTCAGGGTGAAGCAGTACTCTAATTAAACTCCGTGATTGATGTATACACATCCAAGATGTTTTAAAGAGACACTGAAGCGGAAAAAAATTATGATATTATGATTTGTATGTGTAGTACAGCTAAGAAATAAAACATTAAGATCAGATACATCAGTCTAATTGTTTCCAGTACAGGAAGAGTTAAGAAACTCCAGTTGTTATCTCTATACAAAAATGCCATTAAGCTCTACGACTTTCAAAGTCGTGGAGAGGGCTGTTTTCTGACTTTTATTATCTCAACTGTTAGTTAACTGTTTACTTTTTCTCTGCCAGAGGAGAGGTCATTAGTTCACAGACTGCTCTGAAAGAATCATTTTGAATGCTGAGTGTTGTGTAATCTGCACATATTAGAGAATGATGCAATGTTAGAAAAAAACACTATATACATGAAAATAAAAATATGAGAATATTTTCTTTGCTGCTAATCTTCTAGTAATTATTCACAGTACACAACCAATTCATTATATCATATATTTTTTTTCGCTTCAGTGTCTCTTTAAAGCACTTTAGGCTTAGCACTCCAATTTAGTATGCAATGTGATTTCTGCCCTTAAAACGCTGCTTTGCGTCAAATCCAGATTTTTCCCCGGGTCTTTTGGTGTGTATCCCACTCCTCCATGCAAAAACTCAGATGTTAGACCCCTTGAAACTAGTGTTGGGCGAACATCTAGATGTTCGGGTTCGGGCCGAACAGGCCGAACATGGCCGCGATGTTCGGGTGTTCGAGCTGAACTCCGAACATAATGGAAGTCAATGGGGACCCGAACTTTCGTGCTTTGTAAAGCCTCCTCACATGCTACATACCCCAAATTTACAGGGTATGTGCACATTGGGAGTGGGTACAAGAGGAGAAATTTTTTTAGCAAAAAGAGCTTATAGTTTTTGAGAAAATCGATTTTAAAGTTTCAAAGGGAAAACTGTCTTTTAAATGCGGGAAATGTCTGTTTTCTTTGCACAGGTAACATGCTTTTTGTCGGAATGCAGTCATAAATGTAATACAGATAAGAGGTTCCAGGAAAAGGGACCAGTAACGCTGACCCAGCAGCAGCACACGTGATGGAACAGGAGGAGGGCGGCGCAGGAGGAGAAGGCCACGCTTTGAGACACAACAACCCAGGCCTTGCATGAGGACAAGAAGCGTGCGGATAGCAATTTGCATTTTGTCGCCATGCAGTCATAAATGTAATACAGATGAGAGGTTCAATAAACAATAAACAGTAATTGGTGTTGTCCAGAATGCGCACAATGCGTGGGTCGCGTTCAATGCAGTCCTAGGCCGAAGAGGTCATAGCCTAGGGTCACAAAAACCTGTTTATTTGGGCAATTTCAATGGTGGCGAGTCTGACGTACATAAAACGCAGCAATGGCCGTTAGCAACGTCTGAATCTCACAAAATGTCTCATGCAGGTAGAAGACATATTGTTAGACTTGGGCTCCAAAGATGGGTTCCCTACATCTCTGCAAACCAGAGTTACAGGGCTCCAAATTTGGTAAAATCCCCCATAGGCTTTCATTGGGCCTCCTATTTACAGTTCCAAAATCTCACATCTTTTCAAAGGGCAATTGCTCAGCAGTGGCAAATTTTCTAGCATTGTAGGGACCCTTAGGGGGAACATGACTGGTGAGTTTCGGGCCCCTAGGCCAAAGAGGTCATAGCCTAGGGTCACAAAAACCTGTTTATTTGGGCAATTTCAATGGTAGTTATGCTGACGTACATAAATCTCAGCCATGGCCGTTAGCAACGTCTGAATTTCACGAAATGTCTCATGCAGGTAGAAGACATATTGTTAGACTTGGATTCCAAAGATGGGGTCCCTACATCTCTGCAAACCAGAGTTACAGGGGTCCAAAATTGGTAAAATCCCCCATAGGCTTTTATTGCCTCCCTATTTCACTTTCCAAAATCTCACATCTTTTCAAAGGGCAATTGCTCAGCAGTGGCAAATTTTCTAGCATTGTAGGGACCCTTAGGGGGAACATGACTGGTGAGTTCCGGGCCCCTAGGCCAAAGAGGTCATAGCCTAGGGTCACAAAAACCTGTTTATTTGGGCAATTTCAATGGTGGCGAGTCTGACGTACATAAAACGCAGCAATGGCCGTTAGCAACGTCTGAATCTCACAAAATGTCTCATGCAGGTAGAAGACATATTGTTAGACTTGGGCTCCAAAGATGGGTTCCCTACATCTCTGCAAACCAGAGTTACAGGGCTCCAAATTTGGTAAAATCCCCCATAGGCTTTCATTGGGCCTCCTATTTACAGTTCCAAAATCTCACATCTTTTCAAAGGGCAATTGCTCAGCAGTGGCAAATTTTCTAGCATTGTAGGGACCCTTAGGGGGAACATGACTGGTGAGTTTCGGGCCCCTAGGCCAAAGAGGTCATAGCCTAGGGTCACAAAAACCTGTTTATTTGGGCAATTTCAATGGTAGTTATGCTGACGTACATAAATCTCAGCCATGGCCGTTAGCAACGTCTGAATTTCACGAAATGGCTCATGCAGGTAGAAGACATATTGTTAGACTTGGATTCCAAAGATGGGGTCCCTACATCTCTGCAAACCAGAGTTACAGGGGTCCAAAATTGGTAAAATCCCCCATAGGCTTTTATTGCCTCCCTATTTCACTTTCCAAAATCTCACATCTTTTCAAAGGGCAATTGCTCAGCAGTGGCAAATTTTCTAGCATTGTAGGGACCCTTAGGGGGAACATGACTGGTGAGTTCCGGGCCCCTAGGCCAAAGAGGTCATAGCCTAGGGTCACAAAAACCTGTTTATTTGGGCAATTTCAATGGTAGTTAGGCTGACGTACATAAATCTCAGCCATGGCCGTTAGCAACGTCTGAATTTCACGAAATGTCTCATGCAGGTAGAAGACATATTGTTAGACTTGGATTCCAAAGATGGGGTCCCTACATCTCTGCAAACCAGAGTTACAGGGGTCCAAAATTGGTAAAATCCCCCATAGGCTTTCATTGCCTCCCTATTTCACTTTCCAAAATCTCACATCTTTTCAAAGGGCAATTGCTCAGCAGTGGCAAATTTTCTAGCATTGTAGGGACCCTTAGGGGGAACATGACTGGTGAGTTTCGGGCCCCTAGGCCAAAGAGGTCATAGCCTAGGGTCACAAAAACCTGTTTATTTGGGCTATTTCAATGGTGGCGAGTCTGACGTACATAAATCGCAGCAATTGCCGTTAGCAACGTCTGAATCTCACGAAATGTCTCATGCAGGTAGAAGACATATTGTTAGACTTGGATTCCAAAGATGGGGTCTCTACATCTCTGAAAACCAGAGTTACAGGGCTCCAAAATTGGTAAAATCCCCCATAGGCTTTCATTGGGCCTACTATTTACCGTTCCAAAATCTCACACCATTTCAAAGGGCAATGGCTCAGCAGTGGCAAAACTCACCAGTCATGATCCCCCTAAGAGTCCCTACAATGCTAGAAAATTTGGTACTGCTGAGCCATTGCCCTTTGAAAAGATGTGAGATTTTGGAAAGTGAAATAGGGAGGCAATGAAAGCCTATGGGGGATTTTACCAATTTTGCACCCCTGTAACTCTGGTTTGCAGAGATGTAGGGGCCCCATCTTTGGAATCCAAGTCTAACAATATGTCTTCTACCTGCATGAGACATTTCGTGAAATTCAGACGTTGCTAACGGCCATGGCTGAGATTTATGTACGTCAGCATAACTACCATTGAAATTGCCCAAATAAACAGGTTTTTGTGACCCTAGGCTATGACCTCTTCGGCCTAGGGGCCTGAAACTCACCAGTCATGTTCCCCCTAAGGGTCCCTACAATGCTAGAAAATTTGCCACTGCTGAGCAATTGCCCTTTGAAAAGATGTGAGATTTTGGAACTGTAAATAGGAGGCCCAATGAAAGCCTATGGGGGATTTTACCAAATTTGGAGCCCTGTAACTCTGGTTTGCAGAGATGTAGGGAACCCATCTTTGGAGCCCAAGTCTAACAATATGTCTTCTACCTGCATGATACATTTCGTGAGATTCAGACGTTGCTAACGGCCATTGCTGCGATTTATGTACGTCAGACTCGCCACCATTGAAATTGCCCAAATAAACAGGTTTTTGTGACCCTAGGCTATGACCTCTTCGGCCTAGGACTGCATTGAACGCGACCCACGCATTGTGCGCATTCTGGACAACACCAATTACTGTTTATTGTTTATTGAACCTCTCATCTGTATTACATTTATGACTGCATGGCGACAAAATGCAAATTGCTATCCGCACGCTTCTTGTCCTCATGCAAGGCCTGGGTTGTTGTGTCTCAAAGCGTGGCCTTCTCCTCCTGCGCCGCCCTCCTCCTGTTCCATCACGTGTGCTGCTGCTGGGTCAGCGTTACCGGTCCCTTTTCCTGGAACCTCTTATCTGTATTACATTTATGACTGCATGCCGACAAAAAGCATGTTACCTGTGCAAAGAAAACAGACATTTCCCGCATTTAAAAGACAGTTTTCCCTTTGAAACTTTAAAATCGATTTTCTCAAAAACTATAAGCTCTTTTTGCAAAAAAAAAATTTCCTCTTGTACCCACTCCCAAGGTGCACATACCCTGTAAATTTGGGGTATGTAGCATGTAAGGAGGCTTTACAAAGCACGAAAGTTCGGGTCCCCATTGACTTCCATTATGTTTGGAGTTCGGCTCGAACACCCGAACATCGCGACCATGTTCGGCCCGAACCCGAACATCTAGATGTTCGCCCAACACTACACGTGACCTGTTCGGCCAATCACAGCGCTAGCCGAACGTTCGGGGAACGTTCGGCCATGCGCTCTTAGTTCGGCCATATGGCCGAACAGTTTGGCCGAACACCATCAGATGTTCGGCCGAACTCGAACATCACCCGAACAGGGTGATGTTCTGCAGAACCCGAACAGTGGCGAACACTGTTCGCCCAACTCTACTTGAAACATCTTTGCCATCACTTTTCTGGCCAGCATAAATGTTTCTAGTTTTCAAAGTTTGCCTCCCCATTGAAGTCTATTGCGGTTCGTGAAAGTTTGCGCGAACCAAACTTTTGCAGAAGTTCGTGTTCGAGGTTCACTAACCGAAAATCGAAGGTTTGAGCCATCTCTACTCCTGGAAAAGAGCCCTCACAGAGGTGCCTGGCTCTTCTACTGACCACATATGGTAAGTCCCAGCTTTTACTTTTATTAATCACTGTCATGACTTTATATGATTTATTTTTTTCATCTTCAGTGTTGTTTGCAAATGTTTTGCATCGAGAATGTGATTTTTGATTCAAATAATTTTTTGTGATTTCTTGGATTTTCGTGTTTTTGCGTTTTTAACGCACAAACGCACAAGATCAATATTTTTATTGTGAAAACATGTAACACAATATTTTTTGCAAAAAGCGCATAAAACAATATTTTTACAGTGACTATTTTAGCGCGAAATATCTGTATTTTTATCGTGAAAATTTGCAATGTACACAAAAACCGCACAAGATAACGGGATTTTTTTTCCCCGAAAAATGTTTACTCGAAAATTGAATTTAACATTATTTTTGCAAAATGCATGCAAAAGGAATAGTAGCAGTTTTGCTCATCACTGCTCACAATTACTTTTTCCACTCTCTTTATCCCCATTACCCCCACTATTTAACCACTTAAATGGCCCCTGAGCAGTGGCTGAAATTAAAAGTTTTCACTTACCTGTAGCTTCCTCCAGCCCACCGCAGGCTGCGAAGTCCCCCGACGTCCTCCTCTCCGTCTTCCTCCACCGGCTCCTGTTACCCCTGCTACACCTGGGCCGGGTGTCAGGCCGTCTTTTCCTGGATCCTGACGCATGAAGTCATCATGCCAGGCTGCTTCGCGTCATCATGGCATCCGACGTGACAGGTCTGCATGTGCGAGGTGTTCTAACGCTAAACCGCGCATGTTAAACCACCCCTAAAGACCAGGACATCTTTTACAATTCAGACCACTGCAACTATAACAGTTTATTTCTTGGTCATACAACTTAGTGTCCAAACTAATTTTACCTCCTTTTCTTGTCACTAATACAGCCTTCTTTTGGTGCTATTTGAATGCTGCTGTGATTTTTAGTTTTTATTATATTCATCAAAAAAAATCAGGGATTTTGTCAAAAAAATGATATTTTTTACTTTCTGTGGTAAATTTTTTCAAATAAAGTAAAATTTCTAAACAAATTCTTGTCCAAATTTATTGTGCTACATGTCTTCATGTAAAAAAATCCCAAAAAATCCAATAAGTGTATATTTATTGGTTTGGGTAAAAGTTATAGCATTTAAAAACTTTTGTACAAAAAAGTGATTTTGCGCAATTTGAAGCAGCTCTGACTTTTCTGAGCACCTGTCATGTTTCTTGAGGTGCTAGAATGCCAGAATAGTATAAATACCCCCCAAATGACCCCATTTTGGAAAGAAGACATCCCAAGGTATTCGCTGAGGAGCATGGTGAGATCATAGATTTTATTTGTGTTAGAAAATGACACTTTGTAACAAACAAAAAAATAAATAAATAAAAAAAAAGTGTTTCCATTTCTGCTAACTTGTGACAAAAAAATAAAATCTTCCATGGACTCATCATGCCCCTCAGTGAATACCTTGCGGTGTCTACTTTCCAAAATTGGGTCACTTGTGGGGTACTTGTACTGCCCTGGCATTTTGGGGGGCTAAATTGTGAGCACCCTTGTAAAGCCTAAAGGTGCTCATTGGACTTTGCACCCCTTTGCTCAGCTAGGCAGCAAAAAAAGTGTCACACATGTGGTATCGGCATACTCAGGAGAAGTAGTATAATGTGTTTTGGGGTGTCTTTTCACACATGACCATGCTGGGTGGGAGAAATATCTCTGTAAAGGAAAACTTTGTCGATTTTTTTACACTACATTGTCCATTTGCAGAGATATTTCTCCCACCCAGCATGGGTATGTGTAAAAATACACCCCAAAACACATTATACTACTTATGGCGATACCACATGTATGACACTTTTTTCTAGCCTTGCTGTGCAAAGGGGTTCAAAGTCTAATGAGTATCGTTAGGATTTCACAGGTCATTTTTTACTCATTTGGTTTCCAGACTACTCCTCATGGTTTAGGGCCCCTAAAATGCCAGGGCAGTATAGGAGTGACCCCATTTTGGAAAGAAGGCACCCCAAGGTATTCTGTTAGGGGTATAGTGATTTAATAGAAGATTTGTGATAAAAATAAATCTTCTAGACGTCAATACCCAATAGCTCCCAGATCTTTATCACAGATCTATGCCAAACTAATTACAGAATCAGCTCCCAAACTAGACAGAGCACATCTGCACTGAAATGAAGATGTGGACATTCTCTCTGATGAGGCATGGTTGGATTTCTTATAAAGTATGAATGGTGTCATAATATCTGCTTTTAACCTCCTTGGCAGTGCATTTCTGTCAGGATTTATGTATCTAAAAGCGGTACATTTTTTTCAAGAAATTTAGGCCTCCAATTCTTAATTCATAACTCACCAAAAAAAAAGTGCACCCGCAACCTCGAACTACTACTCATTAATTGCAAGCCCTTATACTCGCCCAGAGAGTTCACCTCCTACGTCCTCGGGGGCGTGTATATTCCGCCTGACGCCGATGTTAAAATTGCTCAGCGTGACCTCAGTGACACCATCACACAGTGGGAGACGTCCCTTCCAGAACACTCTGTTTATCATCATGGGTGACTTCAACAAAGCCAACCTCCGGCATGAGCTCCCACGCTACCTCCAGCACGTGGGCTGCCCCACCAGGAACTCCAGTACTCTAGACCACTGTTATACACCTCTAAAGGACGCTTACAAGGTCGCCTCGTGGGCTGCTCTCAGTTCCTCTGACCACTGCCTCATCCATCTGGTTCCTACCTATAGACAGCGCCTTGAGTCAGCGAAACCGGTCCTGAGGTCCACCAGAGTGTGGTCAAATGAAGCCAAACTCCAACTCCAGGCGTGTTTTGACTGTACGGACTGGAAGGCGCTAGAATCACCCGACTTAGATGAGTGGGCTGATACTGTCTCATCCTATATTAGCTTCTTTGAGGAATCATGTGTACGCACCAAGTCCTTCAAGATTTACCCCAACGACAAACCGTGGTTCTCAAACCAAGTTGCGCCAACTGCGGAGTTGCCAGGAAGCAGCTCACAGGTCTGGCTCCCTGGAGAACTACAGAACGGCAAGGAAACTCCCTCAACAGGGAACTCCGTGCCGCTAAACGGTCATACGCTGAAGAATTCATAGCAATCAAACGACCCTCGGGCTGTCTGGAAGGGCCTGAAGGCTGCCACCAGCTACAAGCCTCATCCCCAACAGGATACCCCTTGCTCCAAGCTAGCTGAGGAACTTAGTAACTTTTATTGCAGGTTTGAGGTTCCGGGCACCTCTGGGGGGCTGTCTACTCCTTACTCCCCCCCTCTCTGCCTATAAGAGCATTGAACCTAGCTCGAGCACATGCCCCCCCTTGACAGTATCTGAGGACGTTGTTCTGCACCTCTTGTCTTCCTTGAATGCAGGAAAGCATCTGGCCCTGATTGCGTGTCACCTGCATGTCTGAAGTCCTGCGCACGTCAGTTGGCCCCCGTCCTGACCTCTATCTTCGCCAGGTCCCTCACCGAAGGGAAAGTTCTAACTTGCTTCAAGAATCCATCATCATCCCCATCCCGAAAAAAGCAAGGGGTTTCTGACCTAAACAACTTCAGGGCCCGTTGCCCTAACATCGGTGGTCATGAAGACCTGTGAAAGAGCGGTACTGCTGCTGCTCAAGAATGTTACTCTGAACTGACTGGACCCTCTCCAGTTTGCGGTACAGAGCAAACAGGTCCACGGACGACGCTATCAACATCTGCCTGGAGTTTATCACTAAACACCTCGACAGACCAAACTCATATGCTAGAGTTCTTCTGCTGGACTTCAGCTTGGCTTTTAACACCATCTGCCCCCGTATTCTGCACGACAATCTCACGGAGCTCAAAGTCATCCAACCCTCCGTCTCTGGATCACAGACTTTCTCTCGAACAGGTCCCAGGGTGGTTAAGCTGGGCGACATATCCTCCAGACTCAGAGTGACCAACATTGGAGCCCCTCAGGGCTGAGTCCTGTCACCATTTCTGTTCTCTCTATACACAAATAACCTGCACATCCACAGCTGACTCTGTCAAAATCATCAATTTGCGACGATACCACAATCATTGGCCTCATTAGTGAGAACGACGAGCAGGCTTACCACAAGGAGGTAGACAGAATCTGCAACTGGTGTAGACAAGAATAGGCTAGTTCTTAACACAGCCAAAACCGTGGAGATGGTCATTGATTTCAGGAAGAATGCCAGCAACCCCCCTCCGATATATATTGAGGGCATCGAGGTCGCTAGGGTTCCCCACGTCCGCCTCCTGGGTACAACCATCTCTGCTGACCTGGACCTGGAGGGCAAACACTACCGTGACTCAGAAGAAGGCACAGCAAAGACTCTTCTTCTTTGCCAACTTAAGAAGTTTGGCATGGCCCATGATCTTCTGAGGTCCTTCTACTCTGCTACGATCGAGTCAGTCCTCTGCTCATCCATCCTGGTCTGGTTCGCTAGCTGCACCGCCAGCGACAGATACAAAACTCCAGAGGGTCATCAGCTCAGCGGAGAGGATTATTGGGAAACCTCTTCCCCCTCTAGATCTCATCTATAACACTAGGACTGCGAAATAGAGCAATGAAAATTGTGGGCGACCCCTCTCACCCTGGCCACAGTTTTTTCACTCGACTCAAACTGGGCCGGAGGTTTCGGTCCATCCCTGCTAGACTACTAGGCGTATGAACACTTTTTTCCCCACGGCCGTCAGAGTCCTTGAACTCTGCCCATTTTGCTGACCGCCCCTATAGCCATCTACCGGACTAATATCTGACTTCGGCTGCTGCCGCTCTGTTTACTGCCTTGCGTAGGTTGTACTAGAATTATCTTCTGCTACATGCTGCTGTCCCTGCTAGACCCGCAACTGACCTACTGCAAATGTTATATTACTCCTGTTATCTGTTTTTTTGTTCTGCTGCACTCTTGTTATGTTGTTTTTATTCCTGTCTGGTTGTACAACTCTTTCTTGCCAATCAACGTGCCAAACCTAATTCCGGACACGGTGCAACCGTGCATGGCGAAATAAACGAATTCTGATTCTGACCAAAATATATCAGAATAAAAGCCTGGTAGACATTATGCATATAAATAAAAGACTGGGACACAAAATTGTTGAATTAATTAAAGTTATGAATAAACTTAAAAAAATGCGAAACTGTACAAATAAGACAGGCAGAGAGTAGTCAAAATCCAGGCAGAGGTCGGTGCAGGCAGCAAGCAGACAGTTAGTCAAAATCCAGGCAGAGGTCGGTGCTGGCGGCAGGCAAAGAGTAGTCAAAATCCAGGCAAAAATCAGTAGCAGTAAGGCAGAAGCTCAGAAGCATTAGAGGAATTAGACAGCTAAACTCTCTCTCTCTCTCTCTCTCTTCTCTCTCCTCTCTCTCTCTCTCTCTCCTCTCTCTCTCTCTCTCTCTCTCTCTCTCTCTCTCTCTCTCTCATCTCTCTCTCTCTCTCTCTCTCTCTCTCTCTCTCTCCCCTCTCTCTTCCTCTCTCTCTCTCTCTCTCTCTCTCTCTCTCTCTCTCTCTCTATATATATATATATACACAGTAAGATGCAAAAGTTTGGGCAATCTTGTTACTCATCATGATTTTCCTGTATAAATTATTGGTTGTTACGATAAAAAATGTCAGTTAAATGTATCATATAGGAGACACACACAAAAAAGAAATGAAATCAATATTTAGTAGATCCTCCTTTTGCAGAAATTACAGCCTCTAAATGCTTCCTGTAGGTTCCAATGAGAGTCTGGATTCTGGTTGAAGGTATTTTGGACCATTCCTCTTTACAAAACATCTCTAGTTCATTCGGGTTTAATGGCTTCCGAGCATGGACTGCTCTCTTTAATTTACACCACCGATGTTCAATTATATTCAGGTCTTGGGACTGAGATGGCTATTCCAGAATGTTGTACTTGTTCCTCTGCATGAATGTCTTAGTGGATTTTGAGCAGTGTTTAGGGTCGTTGTCTTGTTGAAAAATCTAGCCCCGGCGCATCTTCAGCTTTGTCACAGATTCCTGGACATTGGTCTCCAGAATCTATGCGTCCCTCAACTTTGACAAGATTCCCAGTCACTGCACTGGCCACACAGCCCCACAGCATAATGGAACCACCACCATATTTTACTGTAGGTAGCAGGTGTTTTTCTTGGAATGCTGTGTTTTTCTTTTTCCTCAATGCATAACGCCCCTTGTTATGCCCAAATAACTCAACTTTAGTTTCATCAGTCAAAATGAAGCTGGCATGTCCAAATGTGCTTTAGCATACCTCGAGTGGCTCTGTTTGTGCTGTGGGCGGAGAAAAGGCTTGCTCTGCATCACTCTCACATACAGCATCTCCTTGTGTAAAGTGCGCTGAATGGTTGAACGATGCACAGTGACTCCTGCTCCTCTGCAGCAAGATGATGTTGTAGGTCTTTGGTGCTAGTCTGTGGGTTGACTCTGACTGTTCTCACCATTCGCCGCTTCTGTTTAGCCGAGATTTTTTTCTGCCACTTCAAGCCTTAACTTGAACTGAGCCTGTGGTCTTCCATTTCCTCAATGTGTTCCTAATTGTGGAAACAGACAACGAAATCTCTGAGACAGCTTTCTCTATCCTTCCCATAAACCATGATGGTGAACAATCTTTATCTTCAGGTCATTTGAGAGTTGTTTTGAGACCCCCATGTTGCTACTCTTCAGAGAAAATTAAACAAGGAGGGAAACTTGCAATTGACCCCCTTAAATACTCTTTCTCATAATTGGATTCACCTGTGTATGTAGGTCAGGGATCACTGAGCTTTCCAAGCCAATTTGAGTTCCAATAATTAGTTCTAAAGGTTTTGCAATCAATAAAATGACAACAGTGCCCAAATGTATGCACCTGCCTAATTTAAACAATTATTGCACACTTTCTGTAAATCCAATACACTTTATTTCACTTCTCAAATATCACTGTGTGTGTCTCCTATACAATATATTTAACTGACATTTTTTATTGTAACAACCAAAGTTTTATACAGGAAAATCATGAAAATTAACAAGGTTGCCTAAACTTTCGCATCCCACTGTATATATATATATATATATATAAATGAGGGGTATCAGACAGGGCGCAATTCTCTGTTTCTCTTCTGCACTGGGCAAAAGTTCAGGTCCACTTTAATTTTTTTCCCACCCCTGATGACGTCATGCTGCCCGACGTCACGCCACACACCGCCGCTCACCCATCCTGATCTGATCCTGGCCTGATCACGTACGGGACCCATGAAAGCTGTGCATGCGGTGGTTTAGGCCAGTCCACACTGAGCTCGGGCTTACCACTCTAAACAGCTGAATCTCAGGCCGAGCTCAGCTTGGGATTTCCGCCAGGGGGGGGTTAATGGATTTTTACAACTGAAACTCATCTACTGTACTTATTATACACCCCAAAATGTTCACTTCTTGTACAATGATATATCTGAAATGTGTTGTAAATGTAAAAAAATCCATAGGATCATTTTACACATGATCTGGGTTTATCTAAAATATTTGTCTCTTTTTAGTCAAATACTTACTGAAGTTATGGAGGAGAGGATTACCTTAGATCCCAGCACGACAGCTGGCATGGGAGTCTTGTGCATGCGCGGTTCAATATTAGACAACCATGCAGGACTCTCACACCGGCCGGCATGATGTTGCGAATTAAGAAAGTTGGAAGCAGCCCTGACGACTTCAGGCAGAAGTCGTCCCATAACAGAGTCACCAGCTGGGACAGGGAAAGGAGCCAGGAGGACGCCGGGGGACTTTGCTGCCTACGGTGGGATGGAGGAAATTCCAGGTAAGTCACTATTTTATTTTAGTGAGTTCTCAGGGGTCCCTTTAAAACACATTTGAATACAAGTATATATGCATACTTACCTTTCTAGCAATGACACACTAGATCCTTTATTGCAAGTATGTCCTCTCCTAGGCTGCAATTCATAATTCCAGTCATAGTTCCAATATGCTTAAGTGGGAGCGAATGGCCAAAATTCAAGATAGCACTGATGATTCACAAAACCTCGGAATGGTATGGGATCTTTGTAGTGATGGACATGTCTGTTTTTACAGTGCCAGTGAGTATATCCCCCAATGGGATTTTGCTCGGAATCATACTTTAATATAATATGTACTGTACAGGTTTTATTACACTGTTAAAAAGCTTTTCCACCTTTAATGATAAATGCAGATTACAATAAAGGATGTTGACTGCTAGATACTGTAGGAATAAATTTTAACATTAAAAGTGCAAAACCAGATTTACCAGTGATAGCTGATATGTTTTTCAAATGTTTCACAGTGGTGTAGGAAAAGCCTTGGCTACTCTGCATTCATTTATTAACTATCTAAAACGAGCCACTGCAGCAAGTAGTTTAAAAATGCCAAAACTACAAAGTAGCACTGCAATATGTTTGTTGGCTTTGCATCCTACTGTAATCAAGGATTGAACCTTATCCCAATCAGTAGCTGATACCATCCTTCCCATAAGAAATATTTACATTTTCTCACATAGATCATCAGAGGGGTCTGTATGCTGATATTGTGGTGAAACCCCTCCCACAGTGTGATTTCAGGGCCTAGTCCTGATAGTTTCTAGTCTGTGAGCCTTGTTGCATTGTGGAAAATATAACTGCTAAGCAACCAGTATTGCCCTCTGTGCATATGTATATCTATAAAAAAAAACAACTTTAAGCCTATCACATTGTTAGGGGGTGTGGTTGGTTATTGATTATGGCAGTTGGTGCTGTTTTTTTCCATGTTTGAGAGTAGTTAAGATGATTATGTGCAGGCTGAAATGTTAGGCTGGAGCCCCCACTGCTTGAATGCCTGACATCCTCTAGTGGGCCCTGAGCTCACTGCTTGACACTGAAGAGCTTGAGTGGGATGTGCCATAAATTATCAGAATAAGCAAATCCACACTGGCACCCCATGCTTTTCACGGATGAGTGCTGATTCCCCCTGAGCACATTGGCAGATGTGAAAGGGTCTGTGTATGAATGTCTGAAAGGGTCTATGTATAAATGTAGTATGCCTGTGTTGTAAACTACTTTTACTATTTACAGCTGTGCACTCCGGGGGCTTTTCTTATAGCCCTTATACTATTTATCACAACATTCACCGTCGGTGAGTTGGGTGCCAAGAGAGCTGAATGACAGCTCTCCCTGCTGCCACTAGCATTAAATGCCGGTGGCATGAAATATTATCCCCCCTCTGAGTTGCAGCAATTACTCTTACACCCCTGGCACAGCATAATATTGCTTCTATGGTATGCTTGGTTTCGGCACCCAGCGGTGTGAGTGCCATGCTCCGCAACCACCTGCTTTACATTTAGTCTGTTTCACCGCTAACATTTAAAAAATTAGCTTATGCCTGTCATTACAATTTTGTGTTGCCACTGTTTAGCCACTTTACCCCCACAGGTACGGATATCTCCGTCCCTTTTTCCATCCTTACACCACCAGGGAAGGAGATATCCGCACTCCCGCCGCTACCCGCGCTCCTGCTCGCTTGTGCACGCACTCCCGCTCTCATTGACGCCGCTGCCCAGTGCCCACTCGCCCGGAGATCAATGAACGGGAAAAAACTTTCCCGTTCGTTGATCTAAGCCCCGCAATGATCCGCTGCTTCTATGAGAAGCAGCGCGATCATTGTGAGATAGAAAACAAATTCCCACCCTCATAGCACTTCCTGCAAGCGAGCTTCCAACGCTTGCAGGTCGCATAAACAAAAAGTTACTGTGGCTATCTTGTGGCCAAATAGTAAAACTACACCCTAAATCATTTTTCATATTCAAATACATTAGTTTTACAGAAAAAAACTCATTACCTCCCACACTCCCCAATTTTTTATTTTTTTTTGTAATTATAGAAAAAAAAATTACAATTAAAAAAAATACATAAATAGTTACCTTAGGGACTGAACTTTTTAAATATTTATGTCAAGAGGGTATAACACTGTTACTTTATAAACTATGGGCTTGTAATTAGAGATGGACGCAAAACTAAAAAAAATGCACCTTTATTTCCAAATAAAATATTGGTGCCAAACATTGTAATAGGGACATAATTTAAATGGTTTTATAACCAGGACAAATGAGCAAATAAATTTCATGGGTTTTAATTACAGTAGCATGCATTATTTAAAAACTATAATGGCCGAAAACTGAAAAATAATGAATTTTTCCCACATTTTTTCCTATTTTCCCATGAAAACATATTTAGAATAAAATAATTCTTGGCATAATGTCCCACCTAAAGAAAGCCTAATTGGTGGCGAAAAAAACAAGATATAGTTCATTTCATTGTGATAAGTAATGATAAAGTTATAGAGGAATAAATAGAAGGAGCGCTAAAAGGGGAAAATTGCTTAGTGGTGAAGTGGTTAAAGAGCTGGGAAAAAAACAAAAACAAAACAGTGTGCATATATTTAGAATCACACAGTAAAGCACATAATTTAGTTTGTTTACAATTGTAGTCACACAATTTATACTGTTATATAGGAGGTCTAAATTGTCACCATTTTCTGTTGAGAGTAGCCACCTCCTTCTCCTGGCAGCCAGGTTTGCTCTGTGGATACAATTTGGGGAGAAGAGAGACAGGAAGAGGAACTGGCGATGGAGATGGAATAAAGTTACAGAGTGTGTGTAGCAGCAACAGAGTGGTGTAATGTGGTGAAGAGAAGACATGTATGCAATGTATAAGGCAGGCTGACACAAAAGACAGGATTTTGTGGTGAATACATTTCAACTTTGATCTGGGTGGGGCTATACTATTTATAGGTTAAACCCTATTCCTGATAACATATGAGTGAATGAGGGGGGGGGGGGGGGGGGTAGAGGTCCTTAGACCTGTTTGGTATATTTCACATAAAACAAAACACAGCAACCTCCCCTTATCTTATGATAAAGGTAGTAAAGTTCATAACACTGAATAAATTGTAACAAAATCTTTATTTAACCATCAACCATTAGCTAAAAACAATTAAAACCACAATAGGGTGTGGCTCCTCCAGGTTCCAATGATCCCAATTAGATGAATATTAGTGGTAAGTGCCATACAAATGGGTAAATAAATATAAATCTCTACACTGTTTGACCAATCTAATATGGTGTCACCCCATAGATTTTGTAGGCATGCAAACCCATGTGCATGCGAACAGGCTTATAAGCAAGTGTGGCACCGGTCAAGCAGTATAAATAAATCTATTAGTATAGCAATTAAGTCTAAGTCTGGCAGTTCTCAATGGCTCATTAACAATTACACACTGCACCACAAAATCCGCAGACATGCATATCAATATGTCTGTATGCTACATCAGAGGTTGGTGCAGTATTGAGTCATTGGAGCAAAATAACATTGCTAGGTGGCTAATGATTGGTTCATTTAATGACTAGTGCTACACCCAAATCCAGCAGACATGCATAAATATATGTATGTACGCATATGTTATAAATTGGTGTAGTACTTGAACTAATCAAGTCCTCATACTATTAAAAAGGTAATTCATACACGTATTAAAAACATACAGTTAGCCAACATAGCTAGGCCATTAAAGGGAATGTCCAAGCAAAATAAAAAAATGAGTTTCACTTACCTGGGGCTTCTACCAGCCCCATGCAGCCATCCTGTGCCCTTGTAGTCACTCACTGCTGCTTCAGTCCCCCGCTGGCAGCTTGTCGACCTCGGAGGTCGGCGGGACGCATTGCGTACATTTTTACGCATTCCTGCTAGTGCAGGAACATTAACACATATACATATACGCATTGAACCAGTAACGCGTAAACACGTATGTGTTAATGTTCCTGCACTAGCGGGAATGCGTAAAAAAGTACGCAATGCGTCCCGCCGACCTCCGAGGTCGGCTAGCTGCCAGCGGGGGACTGGAGCAGCAGTGAGTGACTACGAGGGCACAGGATGGCTGCATGGGGCTGGTAGAAGCCCCAGGTAAGTGAAACTCATTTTTTTTATTTTGCTTGAACCTTCCCTTTAAGGTGCTTTAACATCAAAGTGACCGTGCAAGGCATAAGTATTAAACATACAATCAGGTGCATACCAGTTTAAATCCACTGTAAGTAGGGAACATGTGAGAAAAGTTAAGAGGAAGGGGAGATGTCCCTTTAAAGGTGCTAGGTATCAGAGGTGTGATGGTGTGAAAGAAGTTGAGCAAGAAATAAGACATGAAAAAGAGGCCAGCTATGGAGGTATGGAAAATATAAAGATGGAGACAAAGATGTTTCCCAGGCTGGGATAGACTGGAAAGGCAAAGCTTACCAAAGAATGAAGGTGTAGAAGGAGCCAAGAGGGGAGAGCCACGCAGATTCTACTAGTTACGCCGAAGCTACATCAGGGACTGGCGCAGTTTAAATAGTATTTACACATAGATGCGGCCGCGTCATATGCATCACATGATGCGCCATCATCATGGCGACGGCATCATCACATACGCGTCCATTACATATATATTTCTGCATCCGATGCAAACGAGTGGAATGGAGGTGAATACTGGTGCTGGTGAATACATTCTGTTTTTACTTTGGTGAGACTTTTGATAGCCTAGAAGAACATCTGGAGGAGCTCATGAGAAATTTCTGACAGTTGGGTATAATAGTGAGTGATTTCCAGCTCAAAAGAAAGGCTGACCTAAAGCAGAAAAAAATTATATGAATGCTGGCTTGCAGGACATAGACAAGTAGCAGTAATGACTTTATGGCATTACTGTGTCTTTGGAAGTATTTGATATTTATTGATCAAAGTCTCAGGTCAAGGATTTTATGAAAAGACTATTTAAAGCATGTAAAATGTAAAACTGATACAGTAGAATTCCTTTATAATAAACTCCAAGGGCCCTGGCCCATCATACATTGTATATTCACACAGATGCAGTCGGGACCTGGGGACTGAATTTACTATAGCCAGAAGTTCAATAAATTACTAAACTATAGCGAGAGTCTACAGTATAATTACAAAGAAAAAAAATACTCTAATCTAATGTTTGCCCATTCCAGAAAATATGGCAAAATGCAATGCTGTTAGAGTAAAGCATTCCATTTTCAACACTCTAAACTGTAAAGTAGGCAACGTAGTGTTTGTGTGGTGATAAAGGAACTTGTTGCTCTTACCTAACCTGTTCATAGTAAAATTGTGACAGACTTTTCTTCCACATATTCACGGAGAAATAAAATTATCCACTAACATGGGAAGGTACAACATTTCTGAAAAATAATATGGATTTATAAACTCTTCAGTTGGCATGCAAGTATTTCTTCTTCAAAGGTTTAGAAGTGGGGATATACATGTTATTTTCTTTGTGTATAATTTTTTTTCCTATTGTCATTGTGCACAATAATCTTCATTAAAAATATGCTGAACAAGCGCTGTCAAGAATTTTATTTTAAGTGTTATCATTGTGAAATAAATACATAAAATCAATAATAAATGAAAGCATATACCCTACATAGCCCATAATTGTGCTCAATCAGTCTAGTTAGTTATTAAAAAAAATTAAGAACATACTTCTTTTGGCACACAGACTAATTACAACTGTTTATAATTTATATCGAATTAAACATGAACAATCAAGTGATAACTTGGCAACTTTGGGTGGCACAGTGTCATAGTGGATAGCACTCTAACCTTGCTACTTTAGGTGGATCAGTGTGGTAGTGCATAGCACTATTGCTTTGCAGGGCCCCTGGTTCGATTTCCAGTCAAGGCAAAATGTTCATGGAGTTTGTATGTTCTCCTGTGTGTGTGTCTGTGCGGGTTTCATCCAACATTCCACATTAGTTTCCCCCTAAAATTGGCCCTAGACTTTTATGGACATATGACTATAGTAGGATTAGAATGTGAGCTCATTTGAGGGACAGTTAGGGACATGACTACCGGCTCTGTAAAGCACTGCAGAATATGTCAGTGGCTATATAAATACTAAATAATCATAATTACTGAATGGGCTAGTAACAAGAGATATCACTACCAATAACAGCCTGTGCTGGCTGCTGAGCAAAATAGCAACTCAAAAATCACAGCCTTTACAAAGGCCCTAAAACAAAATCCTTTGTTGCAGCCTAGCATACCCAGCTAGTGTACATCCCCTAGACCAGGCTGCCACCCAATGGCTTGATTAGCCTTATATGCCTCTCAGGGAAACAGCCAATTCCTGTTACAGTACCAGAAATCAGTGTCATCATCATCTCCACTCTTGTCAGTGATATTGAAGTGATCCCAGCATGCATACTACCATTGCTATTAACCTTCACATCTGGCAGTGGAACATTTAAAAGCATGAACGGAGAACTGTTTGCTCCTAAATTTGATGGTTCCTGCAAGAACAACAAAAGACAGAAGCAATCAATAAGATACAGAATGGAACTTGCAGCTTTTGCATCATAGCCATCAAAGACCCTTCAATCAGAAAAAAGGGTAGAGAAATGAGTCGCAGTAGAATTTACTTGAAAATTATAAGTAAATGGCTTAAAAACTACCACATTACTCTCTTTCCTGTTGGGTTGTGGCAATTAACTTGTCTACAGGAGAGCTGGCAAGTAACACATAATCCTCCCATATTACCATTACAGCCATTAGGGAAATTATGGTGTCTGAAGAGCCCAGTGCTCATTGTTGCTTTGGTTTTAGGACAGATTGGGAGCGATTATTTGCACATACAATAAGAATTTATTACACATAAATAATAAATCATGTGAAAGCTTAGGGTCAAGACTGAATTGTAACTCTCCTGGAATTGCATCCTTCCTAGATGTTAATGCATGTTTCGTAGATGTCAATGCATCCTTATTAAGTCTGAGTGGACTGATACTAATCAAAATGTTTAATCTTAACTTAATTGTAAAGGTTCATACACACGCTCAACAAAAGTCTTTTAAATACATGATTATCAAACAACTTGGACAATTTTTGTCAAGTAAAGTTGGACAGCTTTTGTCAAGACGACAGGGCGTTATCACTAATAAGAGGCGACCAACAACTGATAAGACGCAGCTCAAGTCATTCCAACTGTTGGATTGACTTGAGCTGTGTCTTATCAGTCGTTGGTCGCCTCTTATCAGTGATAATGCCTTGTCATTTTGACAAAAGTTGTCCAACTTTACTTGACAAAAAAATGTCCAACTTCTTCAAGTTGTTTGATAATTATGCATTTAAAAGACCTTTGTTGAGCGTGTGTATGTTGCTTAAAGGGACTCCGAGCAGTGCAGAAACTATGGAAAGATGCACATCATTTTAAAGCTCTCTTTCTCCTCTTTCCAATGATATATAAACCGCCACCCTACGCCTTTTAGTTTTTGCTATTTTCGCGATTGAAATTGCCATGGCCGCGATTTCGATCGCAAAATGATATCCATCAAGCCATAGTTATATTGTATTACACAGGGCGACTTTTTGTCAAAGTCAGCAGCTGCATTCAGCAAAATGGAGCTGCTGACACTGGGGAAAGTGTCGCCCTGTGTAATACAATATAACTATGGCTTGATGGATATCATTTTAAAGCTCTCTTTCTCCTCTTTCTGACGACACCTAAATCGTTGCCCTACACCTTTTAGTTTTCTCTATTTTCGCGATCGAAATCGCGGCCGCGGCAATTTCAATCGCGAAAATAGCGAAAACTAAAAGATGTAGGGTGGTGGTTTATATATCATTGGAAAGAGGAGAAAGAGCGCTTTAAAATGATATGCATCTTTCCATAGTTTCTGCACTGCTCGGAGTCCCTTTAACAGAGGTTGCTGCCAACCAGATTGGATTAATCACAGGAGTTTCAATTCTCACTTCAATTGTATCATTTATTTATTTGTTGTATTTATAAAGCGCCAACATATTACGCAGCGCTGGACATTAATTTAGGTTACAGACAATATTTAGGGGTGACAAACAGCAAAATGACAATACAGGAATACAAGAAAACCAGATCACACAGCACAGTATGAGTACAAGGTAATGCTTAGTCAGTCACTGGATGGGAGCATGGAGTTAGGCAAGTTAGGTTCACTCAAATGCATAGCATGGGTGCACAGTAATAGAGGTGCATGATCAGGTAGGACACAAAAGGAGTGAGGACCCTGCCCAAAGGCTTACAATCTAGAGGGAGAGGTAGGGACACGAGAGGTAGGGGAACAGAGTTCGGTTGTGGGTTTAGAGCAATTGTGAGGGGTGGTAGGCAAGAGTGAAAAGGTGAGTTTTGAGGGCCTTCTTGAAGGTGTTGAAGGAGGGGGCTGCCCTAATGGGTGGAGGTAGGGAGTTCCATAGTGTCGGAGCGGCTCTTGAGAAGTCTTGGAGGCGTGCATGGGACTGGGTGATGCGGGGGACGGTCAGGCGAAGTTCATTGGAGGAGCGGAGTGAGCGGCTTGGTGTGTATCTCTGAGTAAGATCAGAAATGTAGGTTGGACAGGTTTTGTGGATGGATTTGTAGGTCAGACACAATATCTTGAATCTGATTCTGGACTGGATAGGAAGCCAGTGGAGGGATTCACGGAGGGGAGCCGCCCTGGTGGAGCGATGGGAGGAGTGGATAATTCTGGCAGCCGCATTCATGATGGACTGCAGTGGGGCTATTCGGGTCTTAGGGAGTCCAGACAGAAGGGCATTGCAGTAGTCGAGGCGGGAAATTATGAGGGAATGGATGAGGAGTTTGGTGGTGGCAGGGGTCAGGAAAGGGCGAATCTTACAGATGTTACGAAGGTGGAAGTTGCAGGACTTTGTGAGGTTTTGGATGTGGGGAGTGAAGGAGAGTGCGGAGTCCAGGGTGACACCCAGACAGCGGGCTTGAGAGGTAGGATGAATAGTAGTGTGGTTAACAGTGACCTGCACATCATGGAAGTCAAACATAAGTAAATATATATTCTATCAAATAACATGCAAAGAAACATTTTCTAGAGCTTCAAATCAGTAACATATGATTAAATGGATGATCATACTACAAATAATTTGATATAACTGATACAATATATCAGTAACACATGTTTGAATAATGGAAAACTAAATCCACACAATGCACGACAGAAGGCAGAGTGTTATTAACTCTCCAACATCATATCAAACAAAAACTCATTAGAGAATGAATTCATCCATATAGCCATATATATATATATATATATATATATATATATATATATATATATATATATATATATATATATATATATATATATATATCATATTTGCAGCCGTGTAAGACACTTTTTCTCCCCAAAAAGATAGGAGAAAAAGTACCCCCTACTGTCCCCAGTGTTTCCCCACATGTGTGGTAAGGGGAGACAGAGCGCTCCGATGGTGCATTACCACAAATATGTGTTTTGAACATGCAACAATATATATATATAATGATACTGCGCCTTGCATAGCCCGTCAGTTGGTCGCCTCAGTACATTCCAGCCTGGCCAGGGCTGGAGGTGTGGATGGAATCACACAGGAGCGTCATTCTGCGGGAAGCGGTGAGCAGTGACTGCTGTCTGACGTCACTACCGGTTTCGGCGTAGGTCCACGCCTTTTGCTTGTGGTACGTTTTCCCCACATGTGTCCCTGACTCCTTCTGAGTGTGTGCACTCCCTGTTCGCTCCCCTGCCATGTGTGTCTGCTCCCCCCATGTCTCCGCTCCCCCCTTGTGTCTCCACTCCCCTCATGTAATTAACAGTGTAGCAGCAGTGTCTTACCTAATTCAGCAGCTCCCGTTGGGATTGTAGACCTCTCCTCTCTTGCGCGGCTGATCTGCTGATGACGCGATCAGCAGAAGCCGTCACTAGAGGAGCAGTGTGGGAGAAAAGAGGTCTGCAATCCCCACGGGTGTCTGCAATCCCATAGAGAGCTGCTGGATGAGGTGAGTGACGCTCTTGCTACATGGCCAATTACATGGGGGGAGCAGAAACACAAGGAGCGAAGCGGAGACAGGGGGGGAGCAGACACACGGCTGGGGCAGACAGGGAGTGGACACACACAGGGGGAGTCAGGGACACACACGGGGACACACTGTAAAGTCATGCATTAAATGTAAAGTCATGCATTTTGGTCGTACCAATGGTCTAGCACCATACAAAATTAATGGATACAGTTGGGGACATCAAACTTGGAGAAGGACTTAGGAGTACTCATCGACAACAAGTTAAATAATCGCACTCAATGCCAAGCCGCTGCAGCTAAAGCTAACAAAATTTTGGGATGCATTAAAAGGGAAATAAAAACTCGAGATGCTAGCATAATATTGCCCCTGATTAACTCTCTAGTAAGGCCACATCTGGAATATGGAATTCAGTTCTTGGAACCACATTACAGGAATGATATTGCAGTTTTAGAGCAGGTGCAGAGACGAGCAACAAAATTGATACGTGGGATGGAAGGTCTTACTTACTAAGAAAGGTTAGATAAACTGGGTTTAGTTAGTTTAGATAAAAGACGCCTTAGAGGGGATCTAATTAACATGTATAAATACATCAGAGAGCAATGTAAAAGCTTGGCAGATGAGCTTTTTGTCCCTAGGCCTTCTCAAAGGACTAGAGGACATGATTTGCGCATGGAGGAAAAACGTTTTAGCCATTTATTTAGTAAGGGTTGTTTACAGTGAGAGTGATTAAGATGTGGAATGCATTGCCACAGGAAGTAGTTATAGCAAACTCTATACCTGCATTTAAAGGGGGCTTAGATGATTTCCTTGCAAGACATCCATGGCTACAATTACTAGGTAATGCCTAATGATGGTGATCCAGGGATTTTATCTGATTGCCATCTGGAGTCGGGAAGGAATTTTTTCCCTTTTGGGGCTAATTTGACCATGCCTTGTAAGGGTTTTTTGCCTTCCTCTGGATCAACAGGGATATGTGAGGGAGCAGGCTGGTGTTGTACTTTGTTCTCTGGTTGAACTCGATGGACGTATGTCTTTTTTCAACCCAAATAACTATGTAACTATGTAAGGGGGGGGGGGGGCTGCAGAAGGGGACACATTGGGAAACAGAAGGGGACACGTTGGAAACAGAAGGGGAAACACTGAGGACAGGAATGGACACACTGGAGACTGAAGGGGACACATGGGGACACAGGAGGACACATGCCGACTCAGGAGGACACCAATTGGGAGAGAAAATCAACAAAACACTCATGAAATATGGCGCACCAGACTTAGTATATTTTTTTATATATATTCTTGTATTTTGGATCCTCTTATACAGCATAAAATATAGTATATATACACACACACACACACACACACACACACACACACACACACACACACACACAGAGTAATACAGCAATTCAACAAACAGATTAAAGGTACAAAGGTGCATTTTCCTTTTTTTTTTTAAATCTGTCCTGCATCCTGTTTTTTATCATCCTACAAGTTCCAAAAGCTATTCTAATGTGTTCTGGCTTACTGCAGCACGTTCTACTATCACCATCTCTGTAATAAATCAACTTCTCTCTCTCTTGTCAGACTTGTCAGGCCTGTGTCTGGAAGGCTGCCAAGTTCTTCAGTGTTGTGGTTCTGTGATGCATCTCCCTCATCCAGGCCCCTCTCTGCACACTGCCTGTGTATTATTTAGATTAGAGCAGCTTCTCTCTTCTCTCTTCTCTTTTACAAGCTGGATAAATCCTCCTCTGAGCTGGCTGGGCTTTTACATACTGAGGAATTACATACAGGCAGAGCTGTCTGCACTCTGCAGGAAGAAACAGCCTGACACTTCAGTGGAAGATAGCTGCAGGGGGAAAGAAACACACAAATGATCTCTTGAGATTCAAAAGGAAGGCTGTATACAGCCTGCTTGTGTATGGATGTATTTTCTATGTGTGGACATACTGTACATCAATCTACTTCCTGTTTTGGTGGCCATTTTGTTTGTTTATAAACAAACTTTTTAAAACTGTTTTTAACCACTTTTAATGCGGCGAGGAGCGGCAAAATTGTGTCAGAGGGTAATAGGAGATGTCCCCTAACGCACTGGTATGTTTACTTTTGTGCGGTTTTAACAATACAGATTCTCTTTAAACCCTGATGGTCCCCCGAATGAACTGTAATTCAAAGGGTTCTGAGAGTTCCCCAACATGATTGTGTTCCAGCCTCTGCACTGGAAATAGACCAGGGTTTCAGTGTGTGAAGTCTGTATTTCTAGTATATCTTGAGGGACAACTGGAGTGAGAGGGATGTGGAGGCTGACATATTTATTTCCTTTTTAACAATACAAGTTACCTGGCAGTGCTGCTGATCCACTGCATCTAATACTTTTTGCTACAGACCCTGAACAAGCATTTGCAGATCAGATATTGTCAGATCTGACAAGATTAGTAGCATGCTTGTTGCTGGTATTATTCAGACACTACTGTAGCCAAATATATCAGCAGGGTTGCCAGGCAACTGGAATTGTTTAACTTCTAGAGGACTGCCCCATGACCACCTAACACCAATTGGCATCAAGTTCTGGGGCTGCAGTTTGCCGGAGATCACGCGCAGGCTGTGCGCGCATCTCCTGCTTGAGGGGCGGAGCTCCGCCCCGCCTTCAGTCTCCAAGCAGCAATCACCGCTCGGGAGACTGTAAAGACTATTTACATGTACAGCACTGCGATCAGCAGCAGCGCTGTACTGGGGACAGCCGTGTGACATGGCTGTCCCCCTGGGGGACAAGAAAGCGATCGGCTCTCATAGGATGAAGCCTATGACAGCCGATTGCTGTGATTGGACAGCTGGGGGGAGGGAGGGATTTAAATATGACAGCCTCTATATCCCTCTCACTTCAGTTGACCTTCAGTTGTCCTTCATTTGACAGTAAACATGCTTGCAGCCACCATCTTAGCTTTAGGAAGGATGACCATATTGCAATATAATGTAAAATGGGAGATTCCCTTCTCCAGAGGAGGAAAACAAGTTATCAGATGGTAGCTTGGAAAACAGTATGATGATCAAGATCAAGAAAGAAAGCTATCTATTTGCATGCTGTTCAATTGATTCTCAATACTAAAATTTCTGGTCAGCTGTGATCTCAAAGCTACCATGGGCCCTTGTTCAATGTAAGATTTCTCCTAGGTGATATTTTGACACCCTACCAATAACATGACTTTTAAGTAACCAACAAGCAAGAATATACTCAGAATAAATGTGACAGTATTTTTTTTACCTACATTTTAATATTTTTTTTTTCAATTGTAGAGGGCTGAAAAGTTATTTAGTTATAGGCCCATATGTAACTCACTTTTTTCCCTAGGTAATATGTTCACACGTTTGTCATTAATTTGCCTTTTGTGCCAGCAAGCAATAAAATACTCAAAATAATTTTGATAATAATTTATGACCCAATTGTTGGTGCTTTTTCAATAGTGAAATGCTGAAAAGTTATTTTAACCACTTAAAATGCCTAAATGCCTTATAACCACTTAACAGCCTACAGCTTCGAAAATCTTATGCATCCGAGCAATGTTCACCTCCCATTCATTCGCTAATAACTTTATCGCTACTTATCAAAATTAATTGATCTATATCTCGTTTTTTCCGCCACTAATTAGGCTTTCTTTAGGTAGTACATTTTGCTAAGAGCCACTTTACTGTAAATACATTTTAACAGGAAGATTAAGATAGAAATGGAAAAAAATCATTATTTCTCAGTTTTTAGCCATTATAGTTTAAAATTAATACATGCTACAGTAATTAAAACCCATGTATTTTATGTGCCCATTTGTCCCGCTTATTACACCATTTAAATTACGTCCCTATCACAATTTATGGCGCCGATATTTTATTTAGAAATAAAGGTGCATTTTTTCAATGTGCGTCGATCACTATTTACAAGCTTATAATTTTAAAAAATGTAATAAGATACTCTCTTGACATGTATATTTAAAAAGTTCAGACCCTTAGGTAACTATTTATGTAGTTTTTTTTTTTGTAATTGTAATTTTTTTTATTATTTTTTTTAATACAAAAATGTATTTGGGTAATTTTAGTTTGGGAGGTAAATAGCCAATTTTAGATGTAAAATAATGTATTTTTTATTCAATACAGGTATGTGGGTGCAGTTTACTATTTGGCCACAAGATGGCCACATTCAAAAAGTTCCTAGATGCGAACGATGTCACATCTAGGAACTAAAATGAAGAGAAGTTGTTTCCTGGGGGCAGAAATACCACGCTCTCTGATGAGAAAGCGTCGGTATTTCTGCCGGGGACTTGGATCGGTGAATGGGAATTATATTCCCATTCACTGATCGGGGGGGCAGCGGGAGGCAGCGGGGGCGCGCGCGGGGGCGCGACTGATCGCGCGCACCACACGGCTGCAGCACCACTGCCTATCTGGACGGATATATGCGTCCAGATATGGCGAAGTGGTTAAAGAAAATAAACTTTTCTTCTAGGAGAAAACTTGTAGGAGAAAAAGTGAATTGCTTATGGGCCATAGAGTATAGAATGGATCACTATTGTATATTTTGTACTATGCTAACACTAAGGACGATGTTGGTGATACATAAATAAAATAATAAAAACAGTATAAGTGTTTTTAAATAAAAACAGTATAGTGTAAGTCTGTTTAATACTGAGTTTATCGAGTTTAAAGCATGTTTCCTCAATTTAGGCTACTTGCACACCAAGACGTTGCGTTAGGTGCCACGTTAAAGTCGCATAACGTGCACCTAACACAACGTATGGTGCTGCAAGAGAGGACGGTAGAGTGAGCCGCGTTAGGCGGCTCTATCCCTATAAGGTCTCCCTTATAGGCGCTGATTGGCGCTGATTGGCCGGCGGGACCACGTGATGCGGAGCGAGACACTCCGCATCACGTGGTCCCGCCGGCCAATCAGCCGCCGCTAGTGCAGTGAATATTAAGTAGCCATGTGCGCGGCTACTGTAGCTGGCTCTCCCCGCCTCCTCTCTGCCCCCCACTGAGCATGTGCAAACAGTCTAACGCGGCTATAGCCGCTCTAACGCCGTAGCATGCTGCACTTTCCGGACAACGTGCAGCATTACATGTAACGCAAGTGGGCTGTGTGAACAGCCCACTTGTGTTACATTGCTGTGCGTTGGGGGAGCGTTACAGGCGCACTAACATGCGCCTGTAACGTCCCTGTGTGTAAGCAGCCTTAAGCAATGCGTTATAAACAACGTCCTTAAAACTGCCATAACACCGTTAATCATGTTTCCAATATGCTAATGAGTGTAAAGCTAGTTAGACTTCTTTTACTGAAATTGTTGCTTGCAAAATGTTCTATTTTCTAAACACATCTTAAAACATTTCTGATTCTGCAGGAAAAAGAATTGGAATAATCAAATGCTCTTCTTAAACGGTGTGTACTGATTTGAGTAGAGTGAATTGTAAATGTTAGGTGCACCTTGAAGTCAGGAATTGTCTTTGGTGGGCATTCATCTGCCGTGATTTATCTAATCGTTAGTCAGCAAGTATCAATATTTTTCTTATATCAGTCACAGTTTTCTCAGTGGGTGTCAAGCTGTGTTAGAAGTCCCATCATCTTTTGTTTATCTTTTGCTAATGTTTCTTGTCCTCAAGAAACCCTCACTATTTCATTGTCTACAGCAAAACAAACTGAAGGGGAGCTCACTAGTAAAGATGGCTCAAACCACAGATTTTCGGTTCGTGAACCGCGAACGCAAACTTCCGCAAAAGTTCGTGAACCAGCGAACTCGGCAAACCTTAATAGACTTCAATGGGCAGGCAAACTTGAAAAACTACAAACACTGTTTCTGGCCATAAAAGTGATGGAAAAGATGTTTCAAGGGGTCTAACACCTGGTGGGGGCATGGCAGAGTGGGATACACGGCAAAAGTCCCGGGGAAAATTATGGATTTGATGCAAAGCAGGGTTTTAAGGGCAGAAATCACATTGCATTCCTGAATTGGAGGCATAAAGTGCTCTTGAAAACATCTTGCGTGTGTAGACATGGATCAGCAGGTAGTGTATGTAGTGTACTACTTCACATTGACAGACCAAACTCACTGTGTAACACACCGCAAACAGCTGTTTGTGTAGTGATGGCCGTGCTGGACTGGTGTGCACGATGGTGAGAGTGAAGGCAATGGCGGTTTTCAAGCCCATATGGTCGGGCTGAGGTAGCTCAATGTCAGAACAACAGTGACTGTCCAGCTGATCGAATTTGGTCTGTCCACAATGAAGAAACAACCTTATTATCTTGGGTGTGCCCCCAACACACTCATATAGGTTATTGCTTCATTGTGATACGCAAGTCCCTTCATCGCGGCAAGGTAATGATCATGAAGGGGAATTGACACATGTATATGACTTTTGTTTTGTTGTTGCAGCCATAGTGCAGCCAGAAAAATTAGGCAGGCATGTACTTGCACCAGAAAAATTATAATTCTTTTTGTTAAAAATTCAGGAATCCACCTGGAGTCCTGGACCCTGTTGGGGGAGGCGGAGAAGGCAGTCAAGCGGCCTGCAGGCAGAAGTGCTGTGTGAGGACCGATTTAGTCTTGGGGCAGGCAGCAGCAGCTGGCAGGCAGGCAGAGATGCTGTGTGGTGACTGACTTAGTCTTTGGGCAGGCAGTCACATGGCATGCAGGCAGAAATGCTGTGTGGGGACTGACTTAGTCTTGAGGCAGGCAGCAGCAGACTTAGTCTTCGGGTGGGCAGTAGACCTCAGGGATCCATGCCTCATTCATTTTGATAAAGGTGAGGTACTGAACACATTTTTGACCTAGGCGACTTCTCTTCTCACTGACAATACCTTCAGCTGCACTGAAGGTCCTTTCTGGCAGAATGCTTGAGGCAGGGCAAGCCAGAAGTTGGATGGAAAATTGTGACAGCTCAGCGCACCCAGAAGTCCAGGGGTTCATCGCTGCTCAGAGTGTCTATATCCGCACTTAAGGCCAGGTAGTTGGCTACCTGCCAGCCGAGGCATTGGTGGAGGGTGGATCCAGAAGGGCTAAGGCGAGGCGTTGGGCTAAAGAATGTCCGCATGTCCGACATCACCATGAGATCGCTAGAGCGTCCTGTCCTTGCCTGCGTGGACATGGAAGGAGGAGGAAGATTCCTGGCAGTGGCATCTTTGTTCCATTGTGCTGTGACATCACCCTTAAAAACACTGTAAAGCATACTTGCCAGCTTGTTGTGCAAGTGCTACATCCTTTCTGCTTTCTGGTAATTTGGTAACATCTCCGCCACTTTGTGCCTATACCGAGGGTCTAGTAGCGTTGCTACCCAGTACAGGTCATTCCCCTTGAGTTTTTTATATGGGGGTCCCTCAAAAGGCTGGACAGCATGAAAGACCCCATCTGCACAAAGTTGGATGCCGACCTACTAGCCATCTCCTCTTGCTCTTCCTCAGTGATGTCAGGTAAGTTCTCCTCCACCCCTAGCCACAAACAATACCACGGGAAAGGTGAGCAGCACAAGCCCCCTGTGACGCCTGCTGCAGTTGTTCTTTCACCTCCTCCTAAAAAAAAACAACACTTTCGGGGGGGCGTGTCTGGTGCAAGCTGAATAGACGCTTGCTAACGGAGCTCTCCTGTACAGCTTAACAAAGCGTCCTGAATCAGCGCTTCCGAGGAAGCTACCGACAGAGGAATGGAGGATTTAGCTATGGAAACAGACTCTACCCGAAAGAGGAAGAAAACCTTCCCAAAACTCCCAAACGTTTTTGCCTCCAAAAAGGCAGCAGGCATTCTCATCAAGAAAGCAAGATGGCACTGGCAGCGTACTAATAGCGGAGACACAGATAAAGAAGCGGATGCACTTCTACCTGCAGACAACATTATAGACCAGGAATCACCCAACAACCAAGACCGGGATGACCTGTCCTCTTTACAGGAATAACATGAGCTTAAAGTGTTTTTCAATTAACGCCCATGGCCTAAATTCTCCCTTCAAGAGGCACCAACTGTGGAAAGATACTTTACATAACAAAGCTGATATAGTATGTGTTTCTGAAGTTAGATACCTCTCATGGTGGTTCTAAAAAGTCAGTGTCTCTATATAAAACAATAATAGTAGAGGATTTGTTTGATCCTTGGAGATCTATAAACGCTTCCCAACGAGATTATACTTTCTTATCTAGACTTCACAAGATGTACTCCAGAATAGACATGTTCTTAATAGACAGACTAACTCTACAAACAGATCTTGATGCAAAAATCAATTCAATTTCATGGTCAGACCATGCATCTATATCTCTCACTATATCAAGTTCAGAAATTCTACCAGATAGACCTCCATGGAGACTCAACTCCTCTCTTTTATCTTCCAAAGAAAATGTTACGCATATTCACAAAAATATGTCTGATTACTTTGAACTAAATAGAGGGGGGAAGTTGGCAAAACTATCAGATGGGGGGTTCACAAAGCCGTCATTAGAGGTCACTTTATTAAATTATCTGCTATCGAAAAAAAAGAAGACAATCAAATTAGACTCCCTTTTTAACAAAATTAGAACCATTGAAGCGATAAACAAGCAAAAAGTTCCACCCGCCTTAAATAAAGAGTTAATTATACTATGCCAAGAATTAAGAAATGAACTCATCTCTGATTATGACAAATATATCAAAAGATTGAAATTAAATTATAACTCACAATACAATAAAGCAGGAGCATTACTAGCCAGATTATACAGACAGAAACAAGCAAAAGCAAAAATTGAGAAATTAATCCACCCCTTCACCAAAGAAACAATCTACCATCCCAAAAAAATTGCTGATGCTTTTAAAGACTATTACAACTCCCTGTACAATTTGAAATCAAATCCATCAACCCCACAACCCAATGAAAGAAATATGACTGCTTTCCTTAAAAAATGACCCCTTCCTAATATTTCTCCTCAACTAAAACTAGATTTAAATTCAGCAATAAATCCACTAGAAGTAATAAAATTAATAACATCCTTGAAACCTAACAAATCACCTGGAATAGATGGATTCTCAAATGAATATTATAAGACTTTTAAAACAACTCTAGCCCCACACTTATCAAACCTCTTCAATGATTTTATAGCTAAAGGGAAAATTCCTGAAGAATTTACTCAAGCAGTGATCACCAGGCAAACCCACTGATTGTCCTGCCAACTTCCGCCACATCTCCTTGCTCAATACAGACACAAAATGTTTTGCTAAACTTCTAGAAAATCGCTTGTTAAATATTCTTCCTTCTGTGGTGTCTCCTGAACAAGTAGGCTTTACGAAAAGGAGGCAGGCTCCTGATGGCACTCGTAGAGCAATCAACGTTCTTAGAGCAGTTGAGCTCTGTCGATGGCCTTCTGTGCTCCTAGCTTTGGATGCAGAGAAGGCCTTTGACAGAGTTCATTGGGGCTTCTTCCAAAAGGTGCTTTCTGCATTTGGAATGGAGGGCAACTTCCAAAGAGCAGCAATGGCCCTATATAGTAACCCCTCAGCAATACTCAGGTTCACCATCAATCGAAGGGGGGGGGGGAGGGGAGAGGAATCCACATGCACAGCCGGCTTCAACAGAGACACATACTGGGTGGCAGAGAAATGACATAAGAGACATTATTAACCTTTTTAGAAACAGGGTATGGGCCTATAAATCTGGGGCCCAGCTTTGCTGAAGGCTGTTTCAGGGCCAGATGCCGGGTTGAAACCCACACCATATCTCCTGGTACGAATTCCCATTCCACTGACCGCTTTTTATCTGCCTGCTTTTTCTGGGTCTGAAAGGCCTTTTCCAAATTCCTTTTAACCATAATCCAAATCTCCTTTAAAGCTCCCTGCCAATCTTCCAGAGCAGGAAAAGGAGAAGAAACCACTGACAACGGGGAAAATTTTGGGGATCTCCCCGTTACCACCTGAAAGGGAGAAAAGCCTGAAGAAGAACATTTCAAGTTGTTATGTGTGAATTCTGCAAATGGCAAGAATTTCGCCCATTCCAATTGCGCATCAGCCACATAGCATCTAAGGAACTGCTCTAAGGACTGGTTAACCCTTTCAGTTTGACCGTTGGTCTGTGGGTGGTAGCCGGAGGAAAATGACGGGTGCATCCCCAGATGATGACAAAAGGCTCTCCAGAATCTGGACACAAACTGAACTCCCCTATCTGACACCACATTCTCCGGGATGCCATGCAACCGGAAAATGTGCTGAATGAAGAGATCCGCCAATTCTTGGTCAGAGGGGAATCCATCCATAGAAATGAAATGAGCCATCTTGCTGAACCTGTCGACTACCACCCAGATGACCATTTTTCCCTCAGACCTGGGGAGTTCCTTCACAAAGTCCATGGACAAATGGGTCCATGGCTCCTTAGGCACTGGCAATGATTGCAGAGTGCCCACAGGAGCCTGATGGGATGGCTTGTTCCTGGCACAGATGGAACAATCCTTCACAAACTCTTTACAATCAAGAGCTAAAGATGGCCACCAGACACATCTGGAAAGCAAATCCTGTGTCTGAGCAGCCCCGGGGTGCCCTGCATTCGTATGTGCGTGAAACAACTGCAAGATCTGCAGACGAAAGGGAAGTGGTACAAATAGAACCCCCTCAGGTTTCCCCTCGGGAACATCTTGTTGATAGGGGCCCAAAGTGGTGGACCAATCTTCCCAAGTCTCAGTGGCCACTAAGACCACCTTCTCTGGAAGAATGCTCTCAAGGGTTGGTGACTGAACTGTCTCAGGCTCAAAACATCTAGACAAGGCATCTGCTTTAACATTTTTACTCCTTGGCTTATAGGACTAAGTCTCTTAGCCCCTTCTATATATTCCAAATTCTTATGATCAGTATAAACCGTGATCATATGTTCTGCCCCCTCAAGCCAATGGCGCCATTCTTCAAATGCAAGTTTAATGGCCAGAAGCTCCCTGTTTCCAATATCGTAATTTTTCTCAGCGGGGGAGAACTTACGTGAGAAAAATGGCCAGGGGTGCAACCTGCCTTGATAACCAGAGTGTTGTGACAGTACAGCCCCAACCCCAACCTCTGATGCATCAACCTCCACAATAAAGGTGATATCCACATGCCGCAAGATAGGGGCGGAACAAAACAGCTGCTTTAATGATAAAAAGCAGAGTGTGCTTCTGCTGACCAGTTATAAGTATCCGCCCCTTTCTTGGTGAGCTTGGTGAGGGGTGCTACTACAGAAGAGAATCCTTTAATAAATCTTCTATAATAGTTGGCAAAGCCTATGAATCTCTGGAGTGCTTTCAACCCCACGGGTTGTTGTGACCACTCCAGAACGGCAGAGACTTTTCCTGGGTCCATGGAAAGACCAGAGGTAGAAATGATATACCCCAAAAATGGAACTTCAGACACCTCAAAAAGACATTTCTCTAACTTAGCATACAGGGAATGCTGCCTAAGTTTTTTCAACACAAACTTTACATGTTCCCTATGTTTAGTCAGGTTAGGTGAGAAGATCAGTATATCATCCAATATATATCAGGATGAACTTTCCCAAGACTTCTCTGAACACCTCATTGATCAACTCCTGGAAAACGCCAGAAGTGTTACACAACCCGAAGGGCATGACAAGGTACTCGTAGTGCCCGTCAGGCGTGTTAAACGCCGTCTTCCATTGGTCACCCTCCCTTATGCGTACCAGGTTATGTGCCCCTCTCAAATCGAGTTTAGAGAAGATACTTGTATTAGTCACCTGGGAGAATAAATCATCAATCAGAGGGAGTGGGTAACGATTTTTTATGGTAATCTTGTTCAATGCCCGATAATCAATACACAGCCGAAGGCCACCATCCTTTTTCTGAACAAAAAAGAACCTTGCTCCGGCCGGAGACCTAGAAGGACGGATAAACCCTTTGGCCAGGTTTTCCTTAATGTAATCCTGCATAGTAAGTTTTTCAGTACCAGAAAGGTTATACAAGTGACCCCTAGGGGGCATACAACCTGACCGTAACTCAATGGGGCAGTCAAAACTTCGGTGTGGGGGAAGTTTGTCTGCGGACTTGGGACAGAACACATCTGCAAACTCTGCATACTGCCTAGGCACCCCCTCCACCTAAATCTTGGTGGCGCAAACAGCAACTTTCTCCATACAATGATGATGACAAAAGGAGGACCAGCTTAACAACTGCCCAGAACTCCAGTCAATCTGAGGAGAATGCTTTTGCAACCACGGCATCCCAAGGATCACAGTGGAGGTTGCCATTTGAAGCACAAAAAACTGTAACTTTTCTTTATGTAATACCCCTACATGACACCGCAGTACAGGGGTCTGAGAAAGAGGCTGTTTAAACTGCAGGGGAGAATCATCCACAGCAGTTACCAAGATCTGTCTGTCTAATGGAATTAGAGGAATCCCCAATTTCTTAACGAAGTCATGGGGCTTGATTCACAAAGCGGTGCTAACTGTTAGCACACCTGTGAAAACCCCCTTAGCACGTCTAAACGAGCTTTTCGTGCGCAAAACTTTACGTGCGCAAAACTTTATGCGCGTAAAGCTTTACGCGCGCTCTGCACAGGGCGCAGGGCACTCCGCGCGAAGTGCCCATTAAAGCCTATGGAACTTAGCGCGCGCATAGGACTTTGCTCACACAAAACTTTGCGTGCGGTACTTAGCACGCGATCTGATTGAGAAAACCGGTGCTAACCTACTTAGCGCGCCTAAAGACTTTAGACGTGCTAAGTAGGTTAGCACCGCATAGTGAATCAAGCCCATAGTCTATAAAATTGGCTGCAGAGCCCGAGTCCACGAATGCCTGAGTGAACCGAACTTGACCTTCCCAGGTGATAGAGCAGGGGAGGAGCAAGCGATTATCTGTTAGAGGTAATGCTGGCTCGCCTAGGGTAGTACCTCTAACTACACCTAGGCAGCAGCGTTTCCCAACTTCTTAGGGCAGTTCTGCACTACATGACCCTTTTCTGCACAGTATAAACAGAGTCTCTCTGACCGCCTGTGGTTTTTCTCTACCTCTGACAATTTGGAATGTCCGATTTGCATCGGTTCATCCGGAGGAGGAGAAAATGACGGATAGACTTTAGCAACAGATCTCAGAGGGTATCTCCGACTCCCACGAGTCTGCCTTTGATAACGAATGCAGCGATCAATCTTTACCGCCAATGCAATCGCTTCATCGACAGTTTTAGGCTCAGGATGAGATAACATCACATCAGAGACCAGGTCAGATAATCCCGTTAAAAAACAATCTAATAAAGTGAACTGTCCCCATCTAGCCGACACAGCCCACCTTCTAAATTCTGCGGCATAAGTTTCCACCGTATTACGTCCCTGTCTGAGGGACTTTAGCTTCCTTTCAGCAGTGACTGTGATATCTGGATCATCGTATATGATAGCCATAGTCTTAAAAAACTCCTGAACTGAAGATAATGCCTCATGATCACTAGGAAGACTGTATGCCCATGTCTGTGAATCCCCTGATAATAAGGTTTTAATAAGGGTCACCCTCTGACTCTCTGTCCCTGATGAAATAGGTCTCATCTCAAAGTAAGAGAGGCAACGATTTCTGAAATTCTGAAAGTCAGGTTTGTGCCCTGAAAACTTTTCAGGGAGAGGCATTCTTAGATCAACCACAGGAGGGGACTGCAGAATCACTGAGAGTGAGAATAGTCAGAACGAGCAAGAGTCATACACAGATAATACAATATACAATTATAATTATAGCTATCAAACAATCCTATCACTGTGTGAAATCCCCGGCTTCCTCCCGGATCAAAGCACACAACGGATCTATCTAAGGTCTGAGCACTAACACGAAGTATTCGCAACAGCAGACAAGTTACGAGTGATTCAGGGAAGCTTAAGAAGCAGAGGAAACCCCTCCGGCACGCCCCCTCTCATCAACCAATGAGGAGCGGTGAGCATCTCCACTGACGTCAGCCGACCGGCCGGTCAGCTAACGCGCCTCCTCCCCGCATAAAGGTCTCGTCTATGCGCGCGCGCACGTGACAATGCATCCCTATGTGCTGCTGACAAACCCGTCCTCGGCGTGCTAGACGCCCAAGGACCGGATAGATCAGGCAGGGAAATGGAGGCAGCTGCGGTGGTATCGCTGTTCACCGCAACTGTCTCTTCCATGTTTGTTACAACTAACAGCACCTGCTATCACACACAATGTCCAACAGTGCACTGTCACTAGCAAGCCAGTTGTTGAAATCACTAGACCAATTCTTATCTTCCCATAAATTTCTGCTCCACTGTGCTGTTCTCTAGTAATGGGATATAGCCACCAATAATGCCTCCAATCACCATAGCATTTCCTTGTTCTATTCATTTATACTGGCCAGTAAGGATTAGTGTTGGGCGAACAGTGTTCGCCACTGTTCGGGTTCTGCAGAACATCACCCTGTTCGGGTAATGTTCGAGTTCGGCCGAACATCTGATGGTGTTCGGCCAAACTGTTCGGCCATATGGCCGAACTAAGAGCGCATGGCTGAACGTTCCCCGAACGTTCGGCTAGCGCTGTGATTGGCCGAACGGGTCACGTGTAGTGTTGGGCGAACATCTAGATGTTCGGGTGTTCGAGCCGAACTCCGAACATAATGGAAGTCAATGGGGACCCGAACTTTCGTGCTTTGTAAAACCTCCTTACATGCTACATACCCCAAATTTACAGGGTATGTGCACCTTGGGAGTGGGTACAAGAGGAAAAAAAATTTAGCAAAAAGAGCTTATAGTTTTTGAGAAAATCGATTTTAAAGTTTCAAAGGGAAAACTGTCTTTTAAATGCGGGAAATGTCTGTTTTCTTTGCACAGGTAACATGCTTTTTGTCGGAATGCAGTCATAAATGTAATACAGATAAGAGGTTCCAGGAAAAGGGACCGGTAACGCTAACCCAGCAGCAGCACACGTGATGGAACAGGAGGAGGGCGACGCAGGAGGAGAAGGCCACGCTTTGAGACACAACAACCCAGGCCTTGCATGAGGACAAGAAGCGTGCGGATAGCAATTTGCATTTTGTCGCCATGCAGTCATAAATGTAATACAGATGAGAGGTTCAATAAACAATAAACAGTAATTGGTGTTGTCCAGAATGCGCACAATGCGTGGGTCGCGTTCAATGCAGTCCTAGGCCGAAGAGGTCATAGCCTAGGGTCACAAAAACCTGTTTATTTGGGCAATTTCAATGGTGGCGAGTCTGACGTACATAAATCGCAGCAATGGCCGTTAGCAACGTCTGAATCTCACGAAATGTCTCATGCAGGTAGAAGACATATTGTTAGACTTGGGCTCCAAAGATGGGTTCCTTACATCTCTGCAAACCAGAGTTACAGGGCTCCACATTTGGTAAAATCCCCCATAGGCTTTCATTGCCTCCCTATTTCACTTTCCAAAATCTCACATCTTTTCAAAGGGCAATTGCTCAGCAGTGGCAAATTTTCTAGCATTGTAGGGACCCTTAGGGGGAACATGACTGGTGAGTTTCGGGCCCCTAGGCCAAAGAGGTCATAGCCTAGGGTCACAAAAACCTGTTTATTTGGGCAATTTCAATGGTAGTTATGCTGACGTACATAAATCTCAGCCATGGCCGTTAGCAACGTCTGAATTTCACGAAATGTCTCATGCAGGTAGAAGACATATTGTTAGACTTGGATTCCAAAGATGGGGTCCCTACATCTCTGCAAACCAGAGTTACAGGGGTCCAAAATTGGTAAAATCCCCCATAGGCTTTCATTGCCTCCCTATTTCACTTTCCAAAATCTCACATCTTTTCAAAGGGCAATTGCTCAGCAGTGGCAAATTTTATAGCATTGTAGGGACCCTTAGGGGGAACATGACTGGTGAGTTTCGGGCCCCTAGGCCAAAGAGGTCATAGCCTAGGGTCACAAAAACCTGTTTATTTGGGCTATTTCAATGGTAGTGATGCTGACGTACATAAATCTCAGCCATGGCCGTTAGCAACGTCTGAATTTCACGAAATGTCTCATGCAGGTAGAAGACATATGTTAGACTTGGATTCCAAAGATGGGGTCCCTACATCTCTGCAAACCAGAGTTACAGGGGTGCAAAATTGGTAAAATCCCCCATAGGCTTTTATTGCCTCCCTCTTTCACTTTCCAAAATCTCACATCTTTTCAAAGGGCAATGGCTCAGCAGTACCAAATTTTCTAGCATTGTAGGGACTCTTAGGGGATCATGACTGGTGAGTTTTGCCACTGCTGAGCCATTGCCCTTTGAAATGGTGTGAGATTTTGGAACGGTAAATAGTAGGCCCAATGAAAGCCTATGGGGGATTTTACCAATTTTGGAGCCCTGTAACTCTGGTTTGCAGAGATGTAGAGACCCCATCTTTGGAATCCAAGTCTAACAATATGTCTTCTACCTGCATGAGACATTTCGTGAAATTCAGACGTTGCTAACAGCCATTGCAGCGATTTATGTACGTCAGACTCGCCACCATTGAAATAGCCCAAATAAACAGGTTTTTGTGACCCTAGGCTATGACCTCTTTGGCCTAGGGGCCCGAAACTCACCAGTCATGTTCCCCCTAAGGGTCCCTACAATGCTAGAAAATTTGCCACTGCTGAGCAATTGCCCTTTGAAAAGATGTGAGATTTTGGAAAGTGAAATAGGGAGGCAATGACAGCCTATGGGGGATTTTACCAATTTTGGACCCCTGTAACTCTGGTTTGCAGAGATGTAGGGACCCCATCTTTGGAATCCAAGTCTAACAATATGTCTTCTACCGGCATGAGACATTTCGTGAAATTAACGGCCATGGCTGAGATTTATGTACGTCAGCATCACTACCATTGAAATTGCCCAAATAAACAGGTTTTTGTGACCCTAGGCTATGACCTCTTTGGCCTAGGGGCCCGAAACTCACCAGTCATGTTCCCCCTAAGGGTCCCTACAATGCTAGAAAATTTGCCACTGCTGAGCAATTGCCCTTTGAAAAGATGTGGGATTTTGGAAAGTGAAATAGGGAGGCAATGAAAGCCTATTAGGGATTTTACCAATTTTGGACCCCTGTAACTCTGGTTTGCAGAGATGTAGGGACCCCATCTTTGGAATCCAAGTCTAACAATATGTCTTCTACCTGCATGAGACATTTCGTGAAATTCAGACGTTGCTAACGGCCATGGCTGAGATTTATGTACGTCAGCATCACTACCATTGAAATAGCCCAAATAAACAGGTTTTTGTGACCCTAGGCTATGACCTCTTTGGCCTAGGGGCCCGAAACTCACCAGTCATGTTCCTCCTAAGGGTCCCTACAATGCTAGAAAATGTGCCACTGCTGAGCAATTGCCCTTTGAAAAGATGTGAGATTTTGGAACTGTAAATAGGAGGCCCAATGAAAGCCTATGGGGGATTTTACCAAATTTGGAGCCCTGTAACTCTGGTTTGCAGAGATTTAGGGAACCCATCTTTGGAGCCCAAGTCTAACAATATGTCTTCTACCTGCATGAGACATTTCGTGAGATTCAGACGTTGCTAACGGCCATTGCTGAGATTTATGTACGTCAGACTTGCCACCATTGAAATTGCCCAAATAAACAGGTTTTTGTGACCCTAGGCTATGACCTCTTCGGCCTAGGACTGCATTGAACGCGACCCACGCATTGTGCGCATTCTGGACAACACCAATTACTGTTTATTGTTTATTGAACCTCTCATCTGTATTACATTTATGACTGCATGGCGACAAAATGCAAAATGCTATCCGCACGCTTCTTGTCCTCATGCAAGGCCTGGGTTGTTGTGTCTCAAAGCGTGGCCTTCTCCTACTGCGCCGCCCTCCTCCTGTTCCATCACGTGTGCTGCTGCTGGGTTAGCGTTACCGGTCCCTTTTCCTGGAACCTCTTATCTGTATTACATTTATGACTGCATGCCGACAAAAAGCATGTTACCTGTGCAAAGAAAACAGACATTTCCCGCATTTAAAAGACAGTTTTCCCTTTGAAACTTTAAAATCGATTTTCTCAAAAACTATAAGCTTTTTTTGCTAATTTTTTTTTCCTCTTGTACCCACTCCCAAGGTGCGCATACCCTGTAAATTTGGGGTATGTAGCATGTAAGGAGGCTTTACAAAGCACGAAAGTTCGGGCCCCATTGACTTCCATTATGTTCGGAGTTCGGCTCGAACACCCGAACATCGAGGCAATGTTCGGCCTGTTCGGCCCGAACCCGAACATCTAGATGTTCGCCCAACACTAGTAAGGATGACAGTTCAACAATAGTTTTTTGTTTTTTATACACAGCCCGGAAAACCTTGATATGGATGGAAATCTGAGGGGGAAAAAAAAAAGCTATTGTTGAATTGTCATCCTTACTGGCCAGTATAAATGAATAGAACAAGGAAATGCTATGGTGATTGGAGGCATCATTGGTGGCTATATCCCCATCACTAGAGAACAGCACAGTTGAGCAGAAATTTATGGGAAGATAAGAATTGGTCTAGTGATTTCAACAATTGGCTTGCTAGTGACAGTGCACTGTCGGACAGTGTGTGAGTGAGGAGGCCTCATGGTGTGCGCCGGGTGGAGCACCCACGATTGTCCAAATATGATCTGGTAACCGATTGATTCGCAGAGGCTTAGCTGGGTGATCAATCTGGTAACATACCATCATGGGGACAGTGGGGGAAGAATATGCAAGCTCTTATGGTCCAGTTTGTTTTTAGGATTTTAAAGTAGTGTGAACCATGTTTTGTATTCCAAATTTTGCAGACTAAAGATTAAAGTATATATAAGCACAAGTAGACGTTCTGATTTATTGCATTTAGGTTGAATATTGTTCTGGGTACCTGAGCGTCCCCCATATGGTTGGTGCAATATTGTGAACATGTGGCCGCCAAATGTGTGAAGGGAATATAATCAGTCACCTAACTCTCTCACTCTGTCAAACACTAAGTCTGCGGCCTGGCTGGCTCTGTCTAACCCTCTCCACACAGCAACTACTAGTACACTACACTACAATCTATTACTCAAACTAACAATCTAATGTCACTCTCTCACAAATACACCTAGCTACTACTACTAATAGCTCACACTCAGTATAATTCACTCTTACAGACTTTAAAAAGACTTTTGTTTTATATACAGTCTTTAAAAAGACTATTGTTTTATGTTGAAACAACTAATATGGGTCTGTCTCTCCTCTCTCCAAACCACCAGACTGAAACCAACAAGCTTTGTGACTGTCACACCTCTCTTATATACAAAATGGGTGGGATAGCTGATGATAGGTAGCTATGAGCTAGTTGCTAATCTAGGATTGGTTGTTTTTTGTTAAGACTCTAATTGGTGCAGAAATTCAGTTTTTAATGCAGAAATCAGCATGTTTTAAGCTTCTGTGATGGGTCTATCCCTTCTGATCCTTCTGATTGGCTAATGCAGCTTTTACACGCTTCTGATTAAATTCTGACGGAATTCCGCGTAGAAATTCTTCTATTTCCAATTAGCGCTATAGCTTTTCCGTTCCGGCTTACCAGAGTGGAATTGCCAATTTCCCACCGGAATCGCGGAAATCTCCATTCCGCGGAATCCGACGAGCAACCCTAGTGCTAGTAGTAGCAGTGGTGGCTGCCAGCTGAGTGTTAAGTGGGGTTCCAGAATCAGAGCAGGAGGAGGAAGATATGTCACGGTTCTGTGCGGAGCTGAGGAAGATGAGGGGCTTGATTCACAAAGCGGTGCTAACTGTTAGCACGCCTGTGAAAACCCCCTTAGCACGTCTAAACAAGCTTTTCGCGCATAAAACTTTACGCGCGCAAAACTTTATGCGCGTACTGCACAGAGCGCAGGGCGCTCCGTGTGAAGAGCCCATTAAAGCCTATGGGACTTATCGGCGTAAAACTTTGCGCGCGCAAAGTTAGCGCGAGATCTGATTGAGAAATCCGGTGCTAACCTACTTAGCACCCTGGTTAGCGCGTCTAAAGACTTTAGACGTGCTAAGTAGGTTGGCACCTCTTTGTGAATCAAGCCCGAGGTGTTCTGTGTTAAATAGTCAACTACGTCCTGACAATCTTGGGAGTTGATGGCACGTGCCTTCTGAACACTGTACTTTGGTCGAGGGCCACACGAAATAACGTCAGCACTACCTCAAATAGACCTGCCGGGTGGCCTGCCTCTAGCTCTGCCTCTGCCTGTTTTGTCCATATTGGGGGGGATGAAGTGAAAGGTATGCACTGACTTGACTTGACTAATACAATGTGCAGTCACAGATACAGTGAAAGGTATGCACTGACTCCTGGTTTGATACAATGTGCAGTCACACAGATGCAGTGAAAGGCACTGACTGCTGGTATAATACAATGTGCAGTCACACAGATGCAGTGAAAGGTATACACTGACTGCTAGCATATTACAATGTGCAGTCAAACAGATGCAGTGAAAGGTAGGTAGGTTATTATAATACAATGTGCAGTCACAAAGATGCAGTGAAAGGTACTGACTGCTGGTATAATACAGTGTGCAGTCACACAGATGCAGTGAAAGGTATACCCTGACTGCTGGTACAATACAATGTGCAGTCACACAGATGCAGTGAAAGGTACTGACTGTTGGTATAACACAATGTGCAGTCACACAGATGCAGTGAAAGGTATACACTGACTGCTGGTATAATACAATGCGCAATAACACATATGCAGTGAAAGGTACTGACTGCTGGTATACTACAATGTGCAGTCACACAGATGCATTGAAAGGTACTGACTGCTGGTATAATACAATGTGCAGTCACACAGATGCAGTGAAAGGTACTGACTGTTGGTATAATACAATGTGCAGTCACACAGATGCAGTGAAAGGTATACACTGACTGCTGGTATAATACAATGTGCAGTTGCACAGAGGCAGTGAAAGGTGCTGACTGCTGGTAAAATACAATGTGCAGTCACACAGATGCAATGAAAGGTATACACTGACTGCTGGTATAATACAATGTGCAGTCACACAGATGCAGTGAAAGGTACTGACTGCTGGTATAATACAATGTGCAGTCACACAGATGCAGTGAAAGGTACACACTGACTGCTGGTATAATACAATGTGCAGTAACACAGATGCAGTGAAAGGTATACACTGACTGTGCTGGGCCTGGCACAGTATAGCAATTAGCAAGGGCCAGCTGCGACAGACAGAATGAGATTTTCAGAATGAGATTAGAGTGACCCTATTTTCTTTTGGTAAATCTATTCTAAAGAGAGACTAAAATAAAAAAAATAGGAGTTATAGTTCACAGCCAGTTAATTAAATTGTTTTTATATAATATTGTCTTATTTCTATTTTATTTTTTGTGTGTAAGCTTTGGGTATTTTTAACTTATTGCACATCAGACATCATTATATATATTCTGTACTGTTAGCACCTGCCCTGAATTATCCTGAGTTTGGTAACGTGCATCCTTTTGCTCAGGGCCATTTCTGTCATCACAGAACCCACCACTTCTTGGGACCTTGGTCCCATGGTCTCCTCCAATGCCTCATCCCAATCCTTCTGCACATCTCTCTCATCGACATAGGTGTGCTTTAATTCTGGAAGAGAGTACTTGGAGGAAGTAACTTCGTCAAGAGAAGCAGCTGCGGTTGGGTTCTGGCCATGAGGAACCTGGCCACTACTGGTGCTGCTGCCACTAGCTTCAAGTTCCTCACACTGGGTTTAGAAACATGGAACTATCATCTCTTACTAAATTAAGCACTGTTTTGTTCGTAATGAATTAAAAATATGGAATTTAAATGACTCAAATAAAAAAAAAGTTGTTAAAGTGGAGCTGTCAGCCATACTATCTCAGGAAGAAAAAAAAACATGTATAAGTAAATAAATACTTGCTCTACTTACATAACATATGTATTGCACTGTCCAGATTTTGATTTTAGTGATTTTTCTATAGTAAAAAAAGAGAAAATCCTTCTTAGGATTTTCCATTTTGCCTGCGTCTATCCTGAAGCTAATCCTGATACCATTTCCTCCCTTACTCTATCATTGCCCGTCCCCCTCTCAGTCTTCAGACACTCCCACCCAGGTCTGTAGTAAAAAGTGCATTGAGAAATCTTGGCCAATCAGAGAGGAAAAGAGGTGTGGAAGGGGAAAACAGGAGGGAAAGAGGCTCCAGCCAATCAGGCTGCATTAGTTAAGTCTGAGGAGAAAGTAAAGAAGAAAAAAAGAATACCCAGCATGCCCTGCAACTTCCTTCGTGTGGCAGATGTACCAAATAAGAGCCAGAAAACTGGGGAATGATGCTTTATGGAGAAGTAAACTAAGAGTGATTTTTAACTTTTGGATTGCCTGGTCAGCAACCTTATTACTTGTTTACCAGATAAAAATAACACATTGATTTTTTATTTTATACCTCACACTTTAAAGTATTCCAGAGCCAAAAGAGGGAGGAGAAACAGGGAAAGCAGGCATTTAAGGGGAGCTGTGCTGATGCCCACCGCTCCCCATTCTCCTCTGCCCCCCCCCCCCCCCCTTTCTTACCTAAAAACCCCAGGCAGCCTCTTTTGGGTCCCCGGTAGTCAACATCACTGCACCTGCGCTGGCCAGGCTGTGCAAGCCCTACAGTGCACGACCATGGCCAGGATCCCTCTGTGCATGATGTCAAGATTTACGTCATGTGCAGAGCGCTCTCAGCGGTAGTTGTGTGCTGTAGGATACACGCAGCCAGGCCAGTGCAGAGGCAGTGATCCCGACTCCCGGCAACTTGCTGCAGGGTTACAGCTTCCCTTACATGCCTTTTCTTCCTTTACGTGTTTCTCCTCCTTCTTTCGGCTCTGGTATCCTTTAAAGTTGAAACACTATCCAACCACTTTCAATGCACAACAACTGCTAGTGCCATGACACACAGGAAGTATTAAGTTGGCTTTGCATTTCTGATACTGCAAAGAAAAAGGGTGAGACAGTGTGCTTAAATGGCAAGTACTATCATAAAAAGTAGCAACAATCGCAGTTGGATAAGATTTTTGCAACAGTACTCAGGAGACTGTGCAATGAGCTTGCAGACATGATGAGGTAGGAAGTTGGTATCCATGATGTTCTGGTTTTAATTCCCTATCAATACATCTCTGTCATTCAGATTTACTGTAGAACACATGCCATGAGACCTAAAAAGTACTTATTATTCGGGGGGGGGGGGGGGGGGGGTGCATGGCTGAGTAACAAGGCCAGGACCAGTGATGGTGAACTTAGAATGAAAAGGGTGTCACCATGTGGTGCTATTAAGGGCCACACAGGAAGCCGTCATTCTCTAGCAACTTGATCACCAACTGGATCACCACTGCTTTAGGTTGGCAGTGGTGCATATTTTGTCAGCTCGGTTATATATATATATATATATATATATATATATATATATATATAGTGTGATGTAAAAGTGTGGGCAACCTTGTTAATTGTCATGATTTTCCTGAATAAATCGTTGGTTGTTATGATAAAAAATGTCAGTTAAATATATCATATAGGAGATACACACAGTGATATTTGAGAAGTGAAATGAAGTTTATTGGATTTACAGAAAGTGTGCAATAATTGTTTAAACAAAATTAAGCAGGTACATACATTTGGACATTTTATTGATTCCAAAACCTTTATAACTAATTATTGGAACTCAAATTGGCTTGGTAAGCTCAGTGAACCCTCACCTACATACACAGGTGAATCTAATTATGAGAAAGAGTATTTAAGTGGGTCAATTGTAAGGTTCCCTCCTCTTTTAATTTTCTCTGAAGAGTAGCAAAATGGGGGTCTCAAAACAACTCTCAAATGACCTGAAGACAAAGATTATTCACCTTCATGGTTTAGGGGAAGGATACAGAAAGCTGTCTCAGATATTTCAGCTGTCTGTTTCCACAGTTAGGAACATTTTGAGGAAATGGAAGACCACAGGCTCAGTTCAAGTTAAGGTTTGAAGTGGCAGACCAAGAAAATTCTCAAATAGACAGAAGCGACAAATGGTGAAAACAGTCAGAGACAACCCACAGACCAGCACTAAAGACCTACAACATCATCGTGCTGCAGATTGAGTCACTGTTCATCGTTCAACCATACGGTGCACTTTACACAAGGAGATGCTGTATACGAGAGTGATGCAGAAGAAGCCTTTTCTCCATTCCACAGCACAAGCAGAGCCGCTTGAGGTATTTTTAAGCACATTGGGGCAAGCCAACTTCATTTTGGAATAAGGTGCTGTGGACTGATGAAACTAAAATGTAGTTATTTGTGCATAACAAGATATATTATGCATGGAAGAAAACAACAAAGCATTCCAAGAAAAACACCTGCTACCTACAGTAAAATATGGTGGTGGTTCCATCATGCTGTGGGGCTGTGTGGCCAGTGCAGGGACTGGAAATCTTGTCAAAGTTGAGGGACGTATGGATTCCACTCAGTGTCAGCAGATTCTTCAGACCAATGCCCAGGAATTAGTGAAAAAGCTGAAGCTGCGCCGGGGCTGGATCTTTCAACAAGACAACAATTCTAAACACTGCTCAAAATTTTCTAAGGCATTCATGCAGAGGAACAAGTTCAATGGTCTGAAATGGCCATCTCAGTCCCCAGAGCTGAATATAATTTAAAATCTGTGGTGTGAGTTAAAGACAGCTGTCCATGCTCAGAAGCCATCAAACCTAAATGAACTAGAGATATTTTGTAAAGAGGAATGGTCCAAAATACCTTTAACCAGAATCCAAACTCTTATTGGAACCTACAGGAAGTGTTTAGAGGCTGCCATTTTTGCAAAAGGAGGATCTACTAAATGTTGATTTCATTTCTTGTTTGTGGTGCCCAAATTTATGCACCTGACTAATTTTGTTTAAACAATTATTGCGCACTTTCTGTAAATCCAATAAACTTCATTTAACTTCTCAAATATCGCTGTGTGTGTCTCCTGTATGATATATTTAACTGACATTTTTTATTGTAACAACCAACGATTTATACAGGGAAATCATGACAATTAACAAGGTTGCCCAAACCTTTGCATCCCACTGTATAATGCTACTGGCATCTTTCTCTCTACAACTTTTAAAAAAATCCTATCCATTTATAAAAATCTCCTCTGAGCAGAATTTTTACACCTTTGGGATTTTACCTACATTCATGGAATGTAGGCACTGTAAGTAAATTTCCAGCAAAAAGATAAATCCTTAGTAAAGTCATGACATGATTTCCTGTGCTGTGTTTCTCATTACTGGAATATCTCACTGGATCCCTGTCATCCTGGCATTCAAGGTAGGAAAGCAGAACACAGTAATGTCAGCTCTGGGTAATTTACAAACAGAACCAGACTCTGATAGCCTCTGCTTTTGGGTGGTGGACTGCATAGTTCAGCTTACAAAATATGTATCAGAAACTGAAATTGCTTTTCCACATTGAATTACCGGTATTTAGTTTGACCTTTTTATTTTGGAAAATAAACATGGATACTAAGACAACACATGTCTCTTGGAACAGTCAAATAGAACATGAAAATATGGTGATAAATATGTAAAGCCTTTATCCATTTATGGACATCTATGTATCTGTAACTGACCTCAGTTTTACATAATAATGCAATTATGTGTTTATCAGGGGCACAACTTATCCCACTTCCTAACAACTGCTATGTCATAAGTTAGCTACATTACCTGTGGACATTATGTGAAACTGAGGTATCTCCCCAGGACAGGGTAGAAAGTTTAATTGGTTCAGCCCTTGCTAGATATGGCACTGCAGGTGCAGGAGAATGTGCTGTGCCTTTACATTTGCTGACAAGCTTAATAATTTAAATAGCCAGGTGCTGCATGAGAGGGAGCATATGCCTTTCTTTAGTGTTTGTGTTTTTCATTTAGGGATTAGTTGTGGTTGGTTTCCCTGGTGGTGAAGGCTACCTGCTCTGCCCCTGGTGTAGCATGTGGGTGGTGGTCCCAGGCGGTGGCATTGCTTGGCAACCCACCTGTACTGCTCACCTCTATTTGTTATTTCCTACTGCATTTGTAAAAACCATGTGTACCTCTACCTCACCTCCCCATATTCTGAAATAAGAAGTCACTGCTCTCTGCTCTTTAATTTAACTCTTTAAAAAGACATTGGACAGGGGCTGTAAATGTTAAGTGGTTTTTCACACCCTTATCAGGGACAAGCAATTAAAACACAGATAAAGCTACACTTCTTGAGCAGGTATAAGTAGCCACATGTCATAGGTTAAAGCAGTGCCCACGTGGCAATGTTTTTCCTAGGAGATCATTATTTTTTTCTTAGGAGATCATTTTCTCCTAGAGTTTTCTCCCATGAGATAATTTTTTACCTTTTCTTTAAAATAAATTGTCATCACCTTGCAATTGAAAAAGCACCAAAAAGTAGGTGAAAAGATCCTATAGAAATTATTGTAAGTATTTTCTTTCTTGCTTGCTGGTAGTTTGAAAGTCATTTAATTGACAAGTTATGAAAATATCAACTAGGAAAAAAGTCAACTAGGAGAAAAGTCACCCATGTTGCCCACCCTACAGGGGGTCAGTGCACAGACAACAATTCAGTGGCGTAGCTAAGGAGCTGTGGGCCCCAATGCAAGTTTTACAATTGGGCCCTCCAAGCCCTCTATACATAACAATTGATACGGCACACCTAAATCTGTCAATAGCAACTACAGTGTCAGAGGTGCAAGAAGTGGATGAGGAACAGTTTGTTAATGATTACCACTATTCAAACTATCTATAGAAGTGATTATTATCAGTACAGGACCAATACAAAGCTAATACTTTCGTTGAGTGGCCCAAGGGCCCCGATCGCTACCTCTGCAACCCCTATTGCTACGCCCATGCAACAATTACTGAACAGATTATAATCTGCTGCTGGGCTGCAAGCCCTGTAAGAGAAAGTATAATAAGGGCCCTGCCGTAACATAGATATTACGGTAGCTAAGATTACTCCTGGGCCTTTAGAGATGAGTGAACTGTGACATCACAAAAAACAGCAAACAGCGAAGCTTCCCCATATTGGAGCATTGGATTTGGTAAAGTCTTACACCAATGTGTTGTAAGACACAAGAAAGCTTTAGGTTAGCAGGAATGGTTGCATGGCCACCTAGCTTTTCATCCTTCCCACCCTTACCCTGGAATCTTCCAAACTTCAAATTGCTGTCCTTTGCTGTGTGTGGTACATCAGCATCATCCATGGGGGCACATGATCTTTCTGAAGTCATTTTTCTCTTGGGAATATCACAATAGTACATGCTAGGCCAATGTATGTGAGCTGGCATTTGACATCCTACAAATTCTAACCCAAATGAGAGAGAGAGAGCGAGAGGTGTGGTGGTGGTGGTTCTTTTTGCCACTGAACTAGTGGTAATCGGATTCGGAGAGAGAGAGAGAGAGCGAGAGAGAGAGAGAGAGAGATGGTGGTTCTTTTTGCCACTGAACTAGTAGTAATCGGATTCGGATGTCTGGGAAATCCGCGGATATCTGGATCAGGGGTGAAACTATCTGCAGATAGTTTTCCGTATTTAAAGAAAAATTCGAAATCCGAATCTGAGTCGGATAGCTGAAAAAAGTTTGGATATCCGGGTCTACCCGGATATCCGGAATCCTGTTGAGCAGCACTGTCCAAGTTAATTGCCAACTCACTGTACATGTTATTGTCATCAAACTGTTATTAAAGTTAATGGGCCACCTGTTGAATCATGTTACACTTAAAATAAAAAGTGTGTATAAAAACCTTTTTACTTAAAACAAATCATTTTTTTTAAGTTACTAGATTCACGCATCTGCAAGCACTTTTTTTTTTAAGAATTGGTCATAGAATATAAAGTAATATAATTTTGTGGCACAAGCACTTTAGATTTTCAAGTACCTTGATGATTGGATCCAAGGAAAGGCTAAAGGTGGCCACTACTGGTCCAATTTGATGCAATTTTTTTTTGCATCAGAAGCCGCAACACGAAGGTAGGTTTGGCACCAGTAAATTGCAGCTATAGCACTGAAGATTAGTGTTAGGTGTAGGTGGGGGAAAGTTAGTGTTAAAGAGACTCTGTAACATTAAAAAGATCCCCTGGGGGGTACTCACCTCGGGTGGGGGAAGCCTCCGGATCCTAATGAGGCTTCCCACGCCGTCCTCTGTCCCACGGGGGTCTCTCCGCAGCCCTCCGAACAGCCGGCGACTGTGCCGACTGTCATTTCAATATTTACCTTTGCTGGCTCCAGCGGGGGCGCTGTGGCGGCTTTCCATTCCGAACTACACGGAAATACCCGATCTCATTCGGGTCCGCTCTACTGCGCAGGCGCAGGAAACTTGCGCCTGCGCAGTAGAGCGGACCCGACGGCGATCGGGTATTTCCGTGTAGTTCGGAGCCGACAGCCGTCAGAGCGCCTGCGCAGGAGCCAGGAAGGTAAATAATGACGTCACCGCTGCCCGGACTCCACGGAGGGCTGCAGCGAGACCCCTGACGGATGGAGGACGGCGTGGGAAGCCTAATTAGGATCCGGAGGCTTCCCCCACCCGAGGTGAGTACCCCCCAGGGGATCTTTTTATGTTACAGTTCCTCTTTAAGCATAAGTGGGGAGGGCATATGTAAGGGAGGTTAGTGTTAGCAGTGCCTAAAAGGTAGCGATACAATCTCAACTGCCACAAAAATGGCACAATAGTAGGCAGGCCTGCTGGCATCTTTGCACAGGGAAATGCACAAAAGACTGGTTCGGCTGCACGCCCTTGCGAAAGTATACAGGCAGATAAACGTAAGGGTAACGCAAATGCAGGTGACACAGGCTTTAATAAAGCCTTGGAGGACACACACACCAAGGATTCATCAGGCAATAAACGTGGGGACAAAACAGACTTTCGGCAATAGCAGGTGTAGCACCTGCTATTGCCGAAATTCTGCTTTGTCCCCACGTTTATTGCCTGATGAAGCGGGCTGGGCCTGCGAAATGCGTTGCACTTTTTTGGGGTACTATTTAAGAAATGTGATTGCTACTATTCAGACAGTCTTTCGTGTCTGCTTTATGGAGGTAAGTCCACCACTTCCTCCCAGCAAATGTTAAAGTTTTTATCCGCTTCTATCCTGCTGGCACCTCTGTTCTCCTACTGCTAAATAAAATACATAGGTTTTAATTATGGTAACATGTATTAATTTCGAACTATAATGGCCAAAAACTGAGAAATAATGAATTTTCTCCATTTGTTTCTTAATTCTCCTGTTAAAATGGATTTAGAATAAAATAATTCTTAGCAAAATGTACCACCCAAAGAAAGCCTAATTAGTAGCGGAAAAAACAAGATATAGATCATTTCATTGTGATAAGTAGTGATACAGTAATTGGCGAATGAATGGGAGGTGAAAGTTGCTCGGATGCATAAGGTGAACTACACTGTAGGCTGAAGTGGTTAAATGACTAAATAAAAGTTAGGTTTTAAGATCCCTTTCAGGGGGGCTAAAGTTAGTGTTGAATTTAGTCATCAGAAATTTGTGAATATAACAACTTGATAAAGGGCAGGAGTCCGAAACAGTGTCTGTCATGACTCTTCAGTTCTTTTATGTTTTTTACAAAAAAAATTTAAAGATTTTCTCTACAAGGTGGTACAGACTTCTACACACACTGCACTCCAAGGTTCCATAGGAACTTCCGCAGGAAGTAGCCCAGCACACCTAACCTCATTGGAGGGTAGCCAGGAGAGTGCATTTATATATCTACAATACTAAGGGCAATGCTATTAACCGCTAAATTTGGCACAAAATGACAAAAAAAATCAATGTCCAAATCATAATTACATATGACCTAAATTACAAAAATTTACTAAGGAGCATAATGGTTGCAATTATTTTGGGGACATCACAGCAGAAGTTCAACAGGAACATGATGTTTGCACTAGCTACTTGGTGCACCAGATGACTGCATTTGCTATATGAAGAAATTATAGGTACACTGATTATCTTAATCAGTTAATTTGGGCATGGATAGTGTCTGATAATTTGGGTGTAGCGATAGGCTCAGGTTGTTCTAGAGATTGCAGCAGGTATGGTGGCACCAGGGCGGTAATTTAGGCAATGTCTAAATTGCAGCTCAGAGCTCAGCTATACTTTAGTGGAACTCAAGGTTTAAAAGCTAGTGCTGGGATCGTAATTTTGGCACCAGTAAATTGCAGCTATAGCATAGTGTTAGGTGTAGGTGGGGGAAAGTTAGTGTTAAGCATAAGTGGGGGGGGGGGGGGGGATATGTAAGGGCGGTTAGTGTTAGCAGTCCCTAAAAGGCAGCGATACAATCTCAACTGCCACAAAAATGGCACAATAGTAGGCAGGCCTGCTGACATCTTTGCACAGGGAAATGCACAAAAGACTGGTTCGGCTGCCCGCCCTTGCGAAAGTATACAGGCAGATAAACGTAAGGGTAGTGCAAATGCAGGCGACACAGGCTTTAATAAAGCCTTGGAGGACACGCACACCAAGGATTGAGTATGAGATGCACAGGGACTGGCCAGCAACTGCCTGTAAACTCACACTCATGGCAGGCAGCCAGGCCAGTCTTTTATGCACAACCCTATATTAGTCCTTGCTACGAAGTACTTTTGAAAGGCATAAAGAAAACAGTAAGAATTCCCCATTAGGAGATAGACTAGTTTAAAACTTGTTGGTAAGATGGTACGGAAGTCAGAGCTTTCAGATTATGATACCCGCTGAAAGTGACAGCTGTATAGAAAGTGAAAACATGCAGTGCGTTTACTCTGGAACAAATGTATGCATGTGTACACTACATATGGAATTCAAGTTTTAAACCATAGATCTCCTTTAACTGCTGGCTGATCGCGTCACGCCAATGGGCGTGGATGAGGCGGCAGCCCCAGGACTGCCTAATGCTGATTGTCGTAAGGTCCTTGGGACCTGTTTTGCAGGAGATTGCGTGCGCTGATGCATTTCCGCTTGGTAGGCGAAGCGGAGCTCCGCCTTCAGTATCCCAGCGGCAATAGCCGCTCGGAGTCTGTTAGATGCGTAACTGCCGTCTATTAGCACAGTACATCGCTGCAATCTAAGGCAGCGCAGTGCAGGGGACAGCCGTGTGACACGGCTGTCCCCCTGGGAAACAGGAGAGCGATCGGCTCTCACAGGCTGAAGCCTATAAAAGCCGATCGCATTGATTGGCTGGCTGGGAAGACAGAGTTTTTTTGTAAAAAATAATTTAAAAAAATGAACAGTAACATTTATTAGAAAAATAATTACATACATATTTATAGAAAAAAAAATATCTGGGGGCGATCAGACCCCGCCAACAGATAGCTCGGGATCACTTGTGTGCTGTGCGGCCCTGCAGTGAGGTCTTAAAGCTGCATTGGCCCTTTTTAAGAAAAAAGGCCTGGTCTTCCTGGGGGTTTAACACTGTGGTCCTCAAGTGGTTAAACCAGGATGCAAAATTACATTTTTGATCTCTCTCTCTCTCTCTCTGTGTTTTTGTGATTTTTATGCATAAAATACCATTTTTGATGGTCTTGAAACTGGTGTTGGTGTTCAAATTACTACATGGGCCTACATCAAAAAGCCCTGCTTCTATTTAGAACTATTCAATGTTCTTTTTAAACCACTGCAGATGCAGAATCTGTGTCAAAACTACATAAATGTGTAAATTGAATATTCCCTTTACATTGGGCTTTCAAATGCCTTAATGAAAGCAAAAGCATCTGGTAATGTAGCTGTGTAACACTCAGGTCATGTAAACCAGACTTTGCACAGCTGTGATGGTTGTTGTGTGGTATGGAGTTTGATGTCCTACTGGGAGTGACTTAGTTCTTGACCTTCTGACTATTGTACAAAGGGTCTCAGGGCAATGGAGACATGAGGTAAATTAACCAGATGTCTCACAGCAGTTGTCAGATACAGCAGTGATTTTCCACATTCTCAACTGACCTACACCATAGAGGACCAACACTCAACTTAGGCAGCCCATATATATCTGCACTAGAGATCTTGTTTTTGTTTTATTTTCTCATTGAACATTGACTTTTAATGTGCCTGTCAGTTATGCAAATATACTACAGATGTGTTGGAAATACTCAATCCTAGGATAGATTTTGGAATTTTGCTGATGGAAAGGCAACTGCCTTTTAAGGAGCAGTTTCTAGGCATTTTGAGTAGAGATGGCCCGAACGGTTCGCCGGCGAATGGGAACCGGCGAACTTCGGTGGTTTGCGTTCACGGAGAACTGCGAACATTTTCGAAAGTTCGGTCCGCCCCTGTACTACATCATTAGGGTCAACTTTGACCCTCTACATCACAGTCAGCAGGGACATTGTAGCCAATCAGGCTACACTTCCTCCTGGAGCTCCACCCCCCTTATAAAAGACAGGCAGCATCAGGCATTAGACTCACTCGTGTGCCTGCAGTAATTAGAGAAGGGAGAGCTGCTGCAGAGAGAGCTATAGGGAAAGTTTAGTTAGGCTCTTGTAGGCTTGTTAGCTTGCTGCTTGCTCCTTGCTCATTCTTATTGCTAAAAAAGCCCCCCTCAACAGCTCTTTTGAGAGCTAATCTTGTTCTTGTGGTCTCTTTTTTTTTTTTTTTTGTGGCCCACTTGCATTATATACAGCCCTGTCAGTCAGTTGCAGCTGGCCTTTGGCCCCTTGGTGGTAATTCCTACTGTGCCACTGCCAGGCCCAGCACATTCAGTGACTATCTGTGTGTGTGACAGGCAGCTGCACATTTGTAATCCCAATCAATGCACCCGTTCACAGTTCAGTGCACCTACCTACCTACATGAGCGCACGCATTGTTAATACCACCAGTCATTGCACCTGTTCCCGGTACCTGTGTGTGTGTCTGACAGGCAGCTGCACATCTGTAATCCCAATCACTGCACCTGTTCACTGTTCAGTGCACCTACCTACCTACCTACCTACCTACGTGAGTGCACACATTGTTAATACCACCAGTCATTGCACCTGTTCACGGTACCTGTGTGTGTGTGTGTGTGACAGCTGCACATTTGTAATCCCAATTACTGCAGTGCATACCTGTAACCTATTCAGTGCACCTATGTGACCGCAAGCAGTGTAATATGCCACCAGTCACTGCACCTGTTCATGGTACCTGTGTGACAGCTGCACATTTGTAATCCCAATAACTGCAGTGCATACCTGTAACCTGTTTAGTGCACCTACGTGACCGCAAGCAGTGTAATATACCACCAGTCACTGCACCTGTTCACGGTACCTGTGTGTGACAGCTGCATATTTGTAATACCAATCACTGCACCTGTTCACTGTTCAGTGCACCTACCTACCTACATGAGCGCATGCATTGTTAATACCACCAGTCATTGCACCTGTTCATGGTACCTGTGTGTTTGTGTGTGTGACAGCTGCACATTTGTAATACCAATCACTGCACTGCATACCTGTAACCTGTTCAGTGCACCTACGTGACCGCAAGCAGTGTAGTATGCCACCAGTCACTGCACCTGTTCATGGTACCTGTGTATGACAGCTGCACATTTGTAATACCAATCCCTGCATACCTGTTCACTGCACCTGTGTGACCACACGCTGTTTAGTATACCAGTCCGTGCAAACCTGTTAACTGCACCTGTGTGACAGCTGCACATTGTATTGTAATACCAGTCACTGCATACCTTTCACTGCACCTGTGTGACTGCACATTGTATTAGTCAAGTCAGTGCAAAACTTTCACTTCATCCCCCCCCCCATTATGAACAAAACAACAGGCAGAGGCAGACCCAGAGGCAGACCACCCGGCAGGTCTGTTCGAGGTCGTGCTGACGTGATTTTGTGCGGCACTAGACCAAAGTACAGTGCTCAGAAAAAGGCATGTCCCATCAACTCCCAAGATTGTCAGGACATGGTTGACTATTTAAAACCTTATCTTCCGCAGCCACCAGCGCTACTCCAAGTACCACATCCGCTACATTTCACAATTCGCAGGAGTTATTTGGTGGGGAAATCACTGATTCAAAGCCATTATTGTTACAACAAGATGAAGGCACTAAGCAAGTTACACCACCTCATATGTCTGAGTTAGGCGACACTATGGACGTAACGTGTGAGGAGGAGGATGATGAAGTACCTGCTGTTGGTGCAGTTTTGGAGGTGTTTTATACAAGGGAAGCTGGGGAGGATGATTATGATGATTATAATGATACGGATGCCATGTGGGTTCCCAATAGAGGAGATGAACAGGGGGACAGTTCAGAGGGGGAGTCAGAGAGGAGTAGGAGGACACGAGTTGCTGAAAGAAGCAGGGGGAGCTCGTCATCAGAAACAGCTGGTGGCAGTGTCCAGCGCTATGTATCGCCACCTATGGACAGCCAGCCAACATGCCCTTCAACGTCAGCTGCTGACGCCACCATACTGCCCACACCCCAGGGTGGCTCAGCGATGTGAACATTTTTTAGTGTGTATGCCAAAGATCAGAGCAATGCTATCTGTACTCTCTGCCACCAAAAATTGAGCCGTGGAAAGGCCAACACCGACATAGGGACAACTGCCTTATGAAGGCACATGCAGAAAAGGCACAAACTGCAATGGGAAGACCACCTGAGCAAAAGCAGCACACAAAAGCAAAGCCACCCTACTTCTCCTCTTCCTCCTTCAGGTGTATCATCTTCAGCCGCTTTCTTTCTTGCACCTTCACAATCACAGCCAACCTCCTCCACTCCACCTCTCACCTTGAGCGGCTCCTGCTCCTCTGCCCACAGCAGCAGCCAGGTGTCCGTGAGGGAAATCTTTGAGCAGAAGAAGCCAATGTCTGCCAGTCACCCCTTTGCCCGGCGTCTGACAGCTGGCTTGGCAGAACTGTTATCCCGCCAGCTGTTACCATGCCAGCTGGTGAACTCTGAGGCCTCCAGAAAACTTGTGGCCATTGGGACACCGCAGTGGAAGATAGCAGGCCGCAATTATTTATCTAAAAATGCAATACCCAAACTGTACCAAGAAGTAGAAATGCAAGTGGTGTCATCTCTGGCACACAGCGTTGCGTCAAGGGTCCATGTGACCATGGATGCCTGGTCTGCCAAGCACGGTCAGGGCAGGTACATTACTTACACAGCCCATTGGGTCAACCTGGTGACCGATGGCAAGCAGGGAGTACGTGGCTGTGCAGCAGACCAACTTGTGACACCTCCACAGCTTGCAGGCAGGCCTGCTGCCACCTCCTCTCTTTATCCTCCTACTCCTCCTGCTACATCCTCTTCGCTGTCATCGTCCTCCTCCTCCTCATCCTTGGCTGAGTGGCAGTGCAACTTTACTGGTGCTGCGATCTCCTCTCCAGCTAGACAGCCCCAGCTCCCCAGGGCCTATGCTGCATGCCAGGTACGATGGTGTCACGCCATCTTAGACATGTCTTGACTCAAAGCGGAGAGTCACACTGGAGCAGCTCTCCTGGCTGCTCTGAACAAACAGGTGGATCAGTGGCTGAGTCTGAGAGATCGGCAACGTGGTGTGTGAGAACGGCAGCAATCTCATTTCGGCTTTGAATTTGGGAAAGTTGACACATGTACCCTGCATGGCACATGTGCTCAATCTCGTAATCCAGAGATTTGTGTGTAAGTACCCAGGCTTACAGGACGTCCTAAAGCAGGCCAGGAAGTTGTGTGGGCATTTCAGGTGGTGTTACACGGCCATGGCATGCTTGGCCGATATTCAGTGAAGAAACAACTTGCCGGTGAGGCGCTTGATTTGCGATAGCCCGACTCACTGGAATTCGACCCTCCTGATGTTCAACTGCCTGCTACAACAGGAGAAAGCCGTGAAACAGTATCTTTACAAATACAGTAGAAGGACACAGTCTGGGGAGATGGGGATGTTCTGGCCAAAGTACTGGACACTTATGCGAAATGTTTGCAGGCTCATGCAGCCATTTGAGGAGGTGACAAACATGGTGAGTTGCAGTGAAGGCGCCATCAGCGACTTGATCCCGTATGCCTTCTTCCTGGAGCATACCATGCATAGCGTGGTGGATTAAGCTGTGGATGAGCGTGAACAGTTACGGGAGGAAGCCTTGTGGGATCAATTCTCATCAGAACCATATGTTTCCTCAACTCCTGCGGCAGCACAGAGGGGGAGAAGGAGGAGGAGGAAGAGTCGTGTGGGGAAGAGGAGTCAAATGATGAGGAAGGTGGGTTTTTTTGAGGAGGAGGTAGCAGAAGAACAACCGCAGCAGGCGTTGCAGGGGGCTTGTGCTGCTCAATGCTCCTGTGATATTGTTCATGGCTGGAAGGAGGAGGAGAACTTAAAGTGTTCAGTACCTCACCTTTATGAGTGAGGCATGGATCCCGGAGGGTTACTGCCCGCTCGAAGACTAAGTCAGTCCCCACACACAGCATCTATGCCTGCATGCCGTGTGACTTGCTGCCTGACCCAAGACTAAGTCGGTCCCCACACAGCATCTCTGCCTGCAGGTCACTTGACTGCCACCACCAACAGGGTCCACCAGGACTCCAGGCGGATTCCTGAATTTTTAAGGCCGCTGCTAGGCCGCTATAATAATTTTTCTGGTGCATGTACATGCCTGCCTAATTGTTATGGCTACACTGCAGCTGCAACAACAAAACAAAAAGGCATGTGCATGTGTCAATTCCCCTTCATGATCATTACCTTGCCGCGGTGAAGGGGCTTGCGTAATACAATGAAGCAATGACCAACAGCTACATGAGTGTGTTGGGGTTGGGGGGCACACCTGACCCAAGAAAATAGATAATAAGTTTGTTGCTTCATTGTGGACAGACCAAATTCGATCAGCTGGACACTCAGTCACTGTTGCTCTGTCATTCAGCTACCTCAGCCCAACCATATGGGCTTAAAAACCGCTATCGCCTGCACTCTGGCCATGGTGCGCACTAGTCCTACACAAACAGTGGTTTGAGATGCGTTACACAGTGAGTTTGGTCTGTCAGTGCGAAGCAGTACACTAATTACACTCCCTGGTTGATGTATACGCATGCAAGATGTTTTAAAGCACTTTAGGCCTCCAATTTAGCAAAATAAAATGTGATTTCTGCCCTTAAAACGCTGCTGTGCGTCAAATCCTGATTTTTCCCGGGGACTTTTGGCATGTATCCCACTCCGCCATGCCTTCCTCCAGGTGTTAGACCCCTTTTCCGTCACTTTTGTGGCCAGCATAAAAGTTTCTAGTTTTCAAAGTTTGTCTCCCCATTGAAGTCTATTGCGGTTCGCGGAAGTTCGCATGTTCGCGAACATTTGCGGAAGTTCGCGTTCGCGGTTTGCGAACCGAAAATCGGAGGTTCGAGCCATCTCTAATTTTGATAAGTGCTGCTAGTCAGATGAACAACCATTAAAGGAAACCTAGCACTATACTTACTCCTATCTCATGAGCAGTTTGATGTAGTCTTCTTACTGGCCCCAAAGTCCACTCTGTGTTTATTGCCAGCACTTATGTGCTGTGCATCCCATTACCTTGCTTCCTTGTGTGTATGCATTGTGAAAAATAGAAACATTTAGGTCTACTTTCAGGAACGGTTGACTCTTTAATTCCCTACCATAAACATGTGAAAGTTTTCTAAAGCAAACCAGTCTGTAACCTCTCTATGAGTATACAACTTAAGTCTTCCTGTTCATTTCAAGAGAGGTAATAAGGTGGCAGCCTGAAACCCATGTAACCGTTATGCCATACCCTTATCTATTTTTCCAAATATTACAAAAAATGAATAAAATATTCAGTTTTCATGTTTTCCATTTGATTTTTCAAATGCATCTGATCAGATATTATATAAACCTAGCCGACCCGCCGCATAAGGGGGTAGCGTGCAGGAAGGGGGTATTGGGCAGAGTGGCAGGGAGGGGGTCGGACTTCCCCTCCCTCACCTGGGTCCCCCATCTGCGCTCCCCCTCTAGCTTAACTTCAGCTGCAGCCATATCTATCTATCTAAGAAGTAGTGCCCTGCCCCCAGAGCCGGTGCTAGACTTTTTCACCGCCTCCACCCGCTTGTGCTGTGCAGTGGGTGGGGGGCCGCTGAGCTGAAGGGGGTAGCGTGCAGAAAGGGGGTATTGGGCATAGCAGCGGGGAGGGGACGGTAAGTGGACGGCATGACAGGAAGTGACGACAGTGAAACGCACGCTGGAACGCGGAAGAGGTGAGTCATCCCCGCCCACTGCCTCTTAGTAATAGTGGCGGCTGCAGCTGAAGTTAAGCTAGAGGGGGAGCGCAGATGGGGGACCCAGGTTTGCTCTGTCCAATACCCCCTTCCTGCACGCTACCCCCTCCAGCTCGGTGGCACCCCACTCATGGCTGGGCGGGGGGGTGAAAAATCTAGGACCGGCCCTGGGGGCAGGGCACTACTTCTTCTTGCTTGAAGGTTGAGGCACTTAGCCTATTATATATATATAGATAATTCTAAACAAATAACTTTTTTTTTTTGATTATCAAAAATGTTTCACATTTTTTATACAATCAATCATTCTTATTGAATAAAGGGAAAAATCGATTGATTTGGTTAAATCTTGTATGGCCACCTTAGGAAAAAATACATTTTCATGTAATGTAATAAAGATATATCTAAATGAAGCAACAGGGAATAATTATCAATCACCATTTCTGGAGACTTTGCTTTAGTAAATTTATATTTTTCTTCTCTACAACAGTAAAGGTGACGACACACCATACAATAAAATCATTTAATTTTACGGCAAATCAATAAAAACGATCGGTTGTCCAAAAAATCTAAAGTTTTTTTTTTATCATACATTTAAGAAATCTGATCAAATTCTGAATTCTTTAGAATTCAGAATTTTCTTCGATCAGAAAAATGATCAAAAGCAGATTAGACTTGACGGAAATTATCTATCAAGCCATCTACTGGTTAAGGGCTCTGCCTTTGACATGGGAGACCAGGGTTCAAATTCTGGCCAGGGTCAGTACCAATTCAGCAAGACTCCCTATCACTGCAGGTTGGCCTCTTGCGCGTATCCCAGTGGCTGCAGCTCTTGAGCGCTTTGAGTCAGACAGGAGAAAAGCGCTATACAAATGTTCGAATTATCAGATTGTTATCTGCCGAAAAACTCATGGTATATTCCCAACATTAGAAAAATGTATTGCATTTTTGAATTGGAAAGATAATTAGAAAATTGTATGGTGTGTGGCCACCATAAAGGAACAATCTCCAGGTTTAGAAACATGAGGACAAATTATAATTTTATTGGTTTGAAAGGGCAATAAGAAATGTCCACATTTGCACAAAATAGGGTGTTCCATTTGTCACCCGAGAGCAAGCAACTTGAGAGAGACAAATGGCAAACACATTTGGTTCAGCAAAAACAGGGCAAGATCCAGTCTCCAACATTTTCTGCATAATCTGACCTGGAGTACCCATATTGATGATTTACGTAACAACAGTAGAGAAGATAGAGAATAATTTTTATTAGGAATTTTTTTTGCTTGAACACAATATTTGGGAACTTTTTATCCCAAACTTGAGTTAAAATGTACATTTTCAGAAAAAGACTTTTTGAAAAAAAAATGCCTTTTACAAATATTCCTGTCCATATTCTCTTATCAGTAGAACAGGGTGTTGGTGTTAAATGATTGTCTTTGGGGGACTATGCAGTCTATCTGCTCAGAACTTTAAAAGAACTAACAACAAATACAGGGCAGAAAAAATAACCAGGTTCTATAATACTTTGTATTTCAGAAATCAGAATCAATTTTATTCACCAAGAACGACAGATGTTGCACCTAGAATTATTTGTGCTTGTACAACAGTGCAAAAAAACCCCCAAACAAACAAAAAAAACCAACAACGGTAAAAAGCGAACATTGAGGATGTGCATTTAGAAATTAGACATAGTTTCAGTGAGGCTGGAGGAGGAGTCTGTGAGGATTTGCTGAGGAAGGAGATTTTTAGTGGTGATGTTCCTGTAGCAGCGACCTGTAGGAAGGAGGTTGAACTTACAAGTGCAAAGTGGGAGAGGGCATGCATTATCCTGTTGGCTCTGTCTGGACCTCATTCTAGAAGTTTAGAGGAGGTCCAGCGGCAGCAGCAGGTGTGACCCGATAACCCTTTCCGTGCTGATTACTGTTTGAAGTTTTTCACCTGTGGTTGCACCTGTGAACTATGCATGTCCATAAATGTTCGCATGCATACAGATTTGTACAACAATGTGTTTTTCTCCTGTCCCTAGACTTCAATGCATTTAATGAAAATTAGTTTTCTTGTCATTTTAAATGTATTTTGTATTAGTTGAAAGGCACATATTTAAACATCTTATACGTTGTATTTCTTTGCTGCAAAAATGAACGTTTCATATACAATATATATATATATATATATATATATATATATATATATATATATATATATATATATATATATATATATATATACACATATATACATGTCCTAGATTAACCCATCAATAACAGCTAAATTACCTCCAGACTAAAAATCTACTCAGCAGCACTGATAAGGCTAGGTGTTTCTTAACCTCCCTGGCGGTAAGCCCGAGCTCTCGGGCTATGCTGCGCAGGAGGATTTCTCAGGCTCTGTTGGGGCGATTTGCCCCATTCAAAGTGCTGTGCGCGCAGCCAGCACTTTGCTAGCCGCACGCACAGCTCGATCGCCGCCGCTCTGCGGCGATCGCCCGCATGCAGCAGCGGAAGAGGCCCCCCCCCGCCACAGCTGCCCCGGACCAATGAGTTCCAGGCAGCGCTATGGGCTGGATCGAGTGCGCCTGACGTCAGGACGTCGGCTGACGTCCATGATGTCATGCCGATCGTCGCCATGGAGAAGCCAGACAGGGGAACGCGTTATATACGCGCTCCCCTGTTTGCTATTGATGCCGGCGACAATCGCACTAGAGGGCCACATGCGCCCTCTAGTGGTGTTTCATGTAGCTACCACTCTGGTAGCTTTACATGAAACAAAAAAAAAATTAATAAAAAAAAGGATTTTTGCCCATTTGGCAAAATAAATTAACCGCCAGGTAGGTTAATCAGTTTCACAGCATCAGAACTTTTTTTTCTATCCAAGTCTCATTTTTGGCTTCGAAGAAAACTGCCTGGGCATTTATCCACGATACTGTGCAAAGCATGATGGGATTTCTGATGTTGTTATTCTTGTTGCCTAGCAACTGGGGGGGGTGATCAGGACTAGTGTTGGGCGAACAGTGTTCGCCACTGTTCGGGTTCTGCAGAACATCACCCTGTTCGGGTGATGTTCGAGTTCGGCCGAATACCTGATGGTGCTCGGCCAAACCGTTCGGCTGCATGGCCGAACTAAGAGCGCATGGCCGAACGTTCCGCGAACGTTCGGCTAGCGCTGTGATTGGCCGAACGGGTCACGTGGTTCGGACCCGAACGCGCTCTGATTGGCCGAACGGTCACGTGGTTCGGACCCGAACGCGCTCTGATTGGCCGAACGGTCATTTGGTTCGGGTAAATAAATACCCCAACCACGTCATATCTCCGCCATTTCTCTGTGGGTTTAGCTTTGGGTAGGCAGGCAGGGTAGTTCGCTCTCCAGCCACGCTAGCCAGGGTCCCCCCCAGTCATTGTGTGTCGCTGCTGGGAACAGTAGTACACCGCTCGCTCAGCCACACTATATATAGCATTGTTTACTGCCACTGTGTCCTCGCTCAGCCACACTATATATAGCATTGTTTACTGCCACTCTGTGTACACCGCTCAGCCAGACTATATAGCATTGTGTGTACTGCCACTGTGTACCTCGCTCAGCCACGCTATATATAGCATTGTGTTTACTGCCACTCTGTGTACACTGCTCAGCCAGACTATATAGCATTGTGTGTACTGCCACTCTGTGTACACGGCTCAGCCAGACTATATAGCATTGTGTGTACTGCCACTCTGTGTACACGGCTCAGCCAGACTATATAGCATTGTGTGTACTGCCACTCTGTGTACCTCGCTCAGCCATGCTATATATAGCATTGTGTTTACTGCCACTCTGTGTACACCGCTCAGCCAGACTATATAGCATTGTGTGTACTGCCACTCTGTGTACACCGCTCAGCCAGACTATATAGCATTGTGTGTACTGCCACTCTGTGTACACGGCTCAGCCAGACTATATAGCATTGTGTGTACTGCCACTCTGTGTACACCGCTCAGCCAGACTATATAGCATTGTGTGTACTGCCACTGTGTACCTCGCTCAGCCACGCTATATACAGCATTGTGTTTACTGCCACTCTAGTACACTGCTCAACCAGACTATATAGCATTGTGTGTACTGCCACTCTGTGTACACCGCTCAGCCAGACTATATAGCATTGTTTACTGCCACTCTGTGTACACGGCTCAGCCACACTATATAGCATTGTTTACTGCCACTCTGTGTACACCGCTCAGCCAGACTATATAGCATTGTGTGTACTGCCACTCTGTGTACACCGCTCAGCCAGACTATATAGCATTGTGTGTACTGCCACTCTGTGTACACCGCTCAGCCAGACTATATAGCATTGTGTTTACTGCCACTCTGTGTACACCGCTCAGCCACACTATATAGCATTGCGTACTCTGCCACTCTGTGTACACCGCTCAGCCAGACTATATAGCATTGTGTGTACTGCCACTCTGTGTACACCGCTCAGCCAGACTATATAGCATTGTGTTTACTGCCACTCTGTGTACACCGCTCAGCCACACTATATAGCATTGCGTACTCTGCCAGTCAGTGTGTATATTGCTGGGATCAGTAATACTCCACTCACCGCCAACCACTATATGAGCTCACCATGAGTTCCTCAGAGACCTCCGCTGTGAGCAGCACTCCCAACAACAGCAACAGCCAATGCCCCACGCAAGCTATAACATCCACCCCAGCAGCCAGTGGTCAGCAGCAGCCCTCCCCGGAGGAGAACGTTGTGTCCATCGGTCCGTCGCCAGAGCGATTAATGAGGGCTGCCATTGAGGAGATGATGGGGCCTGATGTGGAGGAGGAGGTCTGGCTCAGGCCAGCATCCCAAGTTAATGTTGAGGACGATGAGGGGTCTGTGTCTGGGGATGTTGGGGTGGCAGAGGTGGTGGGTGGGTCAGACTCAGGAGAAGAGTTGTATGATGAGGATGATGATCGGGACCATCTGTATGTGCCTCAGAGTCCGACCCCGGAAAACATGTTGTATCGTGTGTGTAAGGCTTGGTGGTGTATTCTCCACAGTCAGCATGCAACGCATGAGCTGGCGTGGAGGAGGTACACACACTAGCACCAGGAAACAGGCTATCCCTAGTATAGTGGAGGGGAGGACTGACTCCAATAGGAGATTGTGGCGCACAGAGCCGGTGCAGATCTGACAGCCACAAACAATGCTTTCGTTATAACGTCTCAGCGCAAAGTAGCGCTGAGCGCACAAACCAGAACTGAGGAGATCAGGACAGGTAGACAGAATGAACGCTTGCTAGCAAGCGGCTACTTAGCGACAGCAGGCGTCCAAAACCAGACAGACTGGAATGAGGCAGCCAATGCGCTGCGGCGATGGCGTGCCTCACAAAGACAGGACAGTCAGGAAACAGCAGGATTAAGATAGATGAACGTAACACAGATAAATATACAATAAGTATGTTTTCCTAGCGTATTACAATTACAGCTATCAATGAAACTATTTGTAACGTCTGACTAACATATGTATATATCGGCAATGAACCGATATATGACATAAGCAGGAACGCTGACTAGGAATGGAGTAATACAGGGAACAGGACTCAGAAGGATTCGCTATCTCTTCGCAGAGATGAACGCAATCCACAAACGGTAACAGAACAGGATTCAGAAGGATTCGTTATCTCTTCACAGAGATGAACGCAATCCACAAACAGTAACAGAACAGGATTCAGAAGGATTCGTTATCTCTTCACAGAGATGAACGCAATCCACAAACAGAACCAGGAGCAGGGTAACTACCTCAGCACGGGTGGTCACGGTACGCGCAACCTACCAAAACGTGCTGGAAAGCTGACTAACTGCACACAGGATATAAACAGTTCGTGTACGTATACATCAGCGACACTGATGTATCAACGTAACACAAATACAAGGAAAATAATAAACGTGCTGGTATGCATATATATTGGCAATGAACCAATATATGATGCAAAGACCAGCAAAGTATCTTTATAACAAGAAACACGATCGGGGGCTAAAGCGACAGCAAGACTGGCTTACACTGAAGCTATGAAAACCCAAGGAAACCCTGCAGGAAGCAGATCTTTATACTGAGGTCATCCAATGGGAGCAGACATGCAGATTCCCACACAGGTGAATGATAATCAGTCACAAGCTGACAGCAGGGAAAGACAGACAAAGCTATGCAGCTTGCATGGAAATAGATCAGAACTGCCTGAGCTGCAGCACTACTACTTCCAGCAATAGCTGCTGCAGCAGCGATCATTACAGTGTGTTTAGGTACTAAAATCTGCGTTCCCACTTCCCAGTACTGCCCGGGTCCACGGATCCATATAATTTTTTGGGCAGCACTATCAAACTGTGGTACTATGAGTGAGTTGCCATGGTCCTTCTGTGCTGTCACACTCACCGTCTGTCTGCAGATGGATTGTTCAACACAGCTACGCCATCTGACATGTAGACCTTGACCATCTTCTCCAGGCGATTGGTGTTGGAGGACGTGGAACTGCCCGATTGCTGTTCTGTGGGCTGCTGCATGGGTGTCAAAAAAATGTTCCCACTCCAAGGACACTGCCAATACCATTCCCTTTTGGGCACTAGCAGCAGCTTGTGTTCTTTGCTGCCCTCCTGGTCCTCCTGGGTTTGCTGAAGTCAGTCTGTCGGCGTACAACTGGCTAGAGAAGGAGGAGGATGTCAATCTCCTCTCTAAAGTCTCCATCCTCAAGGGCCTGCTGGAATTGTTCCATTTTTGACCTGTCTGACACTTTCTTCAATCAGTTTTTTAACATTGTGTTTGTATAAACTGGGTATAAACCCAGTAATTGGTGTTGTCCAGAATAATGAATAATAATGAATAGTGAATAATGCACGGGCCGCGTTCAATGCAGTCTAGCATGAATTGAGCCATGTGTGCCAGAGAATCCTGCCAAACTCCTCTGTCTTCATGTTCTTGTGAGCGTTGTGATTGTTCTGAAGCACCATATTCGTCACCAGCATCACTTTCTTCCTCTTCTGCTGTCCATTCCCGATAAATTGTGGAAGTCCAACGTGCACCGCTCTGTCCCTCGGCAGTGGGGGCATCCAATTCCTGCTCCAACTCCCGCTGTTCCTCGTCCTGTTCTTTGTCATAGCTGGGACCAGTCCTAATTAGCGGAAGCACAGTGGGCGGCATTGGAGGCGGAGACCTGTAACGTCATGACGCTGCGCTCCACGCTTGGAACGCGGAAATCAGGTAAGTAATTGTCCATGCGCCTCCGGCCGCCCCGCACTTGTCGCCACTATTCTGGAGGGGGAAGAGAGAGGCAGAAGGAGGGGTCCCAGGTGAGGGAGGGGGGGATATTTCCCCCCTCCCCACCGCTGCCTCCACAGCCCCTCCATCTAGCCCTGCTTCTCCCTCCTGCTGTGCTGCTGTGGGGGGTCGTGGCGACACCCCCCTGGGTGTCTGACACCCGGTGCACCATGCCCCCCTGCGCCCTATTATAGAGACGTCACTGGGCTGAAGTACCTCTTTAACATAATCATTCCAGCGAACCCCCTCCCCCAAAAACACGATTTTGTGTTCAGGAACACATTCGCAAATGTTACAGTGAAGGGGCATGATTCACAAAGCAGTGCTAACTGTTAGCACGCCTGTGAAAACCCCCTTAGCACGTCTAAACCAGCTTTTCGCGCGCAAAACTTTATGCGCATAAAACTTTATGCGCATAAAACTTTACGCGCACACTGCACAGAGCGCAGGGCGCTCCGCGCGAAGTGCCCATTAAAGCCTATGGGATTTAGCGCACGCATAGGACTTTGCGCGCGTACAACTTTGCGCGCGATCTGATTGAGAAATCCGGTGCTAACCTACTTAGCACCCTGGTTAGCACGTCTAAAGACTTTAGACGTGCTAAGTAGGTTAGCACCGCTTTGTGAATCAAGCCCAATGTTTGCAAACCGATTGACCATTGACGTTAATGGCAGGCGAACTTCTGAAACCTTCATGGCATCTCTGCAGACACAATTTCTTTAAGAAAGGTGTACAAAGTGTACCAAAACATGGGCAGTGGCATGGCAGAGGTGGATGAAGGATGAAATATTCCAGAAAAATTATGTATTTTATGCTGAGGGATTTTTTTATGTATTTGTGCATGCCAAAAATCTCATATTGTTGCTAGATTTTTTTAAAGAGACACTGAAGCGGAAAAAAAATTATGATATTATGATTTGTATGTGTAGTACAGCTAAGAAATAAAACATTAAGATCAGATACATCAGTCTAATTGTTTCCAGTACAGGGAGAGTTAAGAAACTCTGGTTGTTATCTCTATGCAAACAAGCCATTAACTCTCCAACTTATGCTACGTACACACATGCGACAACGATCGTTCGTTGAGAACGACAAACGAACTTTTAATTGATGAAAGAACGACCTAAGTAAAAATAGTTTTAAAAGGTGTGTAACGATCTGATCGTTAGAACGAACGTTGCATCACGTAAAGCAACTATTGCGCCTGCGCATAAAAATGAGAAGTTTCACAGAGAAATAGTGAAATGCGCATGTCAAGCCTAGTACGAACGACCGTTTCCAACGATTTACTACTTTTGCAAACGATCGTCGTTGGTTAAAATCCGCCGAGACAGAACTTTCTTTTGTAACGATTTGGCTCGTTCGTCGTTTGCCTTAATAGTCGGTGGTTCGTTTTTTGTAACGATCGTCGTTGGTAAAGATCGGGGAGCCATCGTTACAAACGACTATAGTCGCATGTGTGTACTCACCTTAAGTCTTAGTCGTGTAGAGGGCTGTTATCTGACTTTTATTATCTCAACTGTAAGTGAACTGTTTACTTTTTCTCTGCTAGAGGAGAGGTCATTACTTCACAGATTGCTCTAAAAGACTCATTTTGAATGCTGAGTGTTGTGTAATCTGCACATATTATAGAATGATGCAATGTTAGAAAAAACACTATATACCTGAAAATAAAAGTATGAGAATATTTTCTTTGCTGCTAATCTTCTAGTAATTATTCATAGTACACAACCAATTCACTATATCATATTTTTTTTTCCGCTTCAGTGTCTCTTTAACCACTTGAGGACCTAGGGCTTTCTACCCCTTAAGGACCGGCCACTTTTTTTCCATTCAGACCACTGCAGCTTTCACGGTTTATTGCTCGCTCATACAACCTACCACCTAAATGAATTTTGGCTCCTTTTCTTGTCACTAATAAAGCTTTCTTTTGGTGCTATTTGATTGCTCCTGCGATTTTTACTTTTTATTATATTCATCAAAAAAGACATGAATTTTGGCAAAAAAATGATTTTTTTAACTTTCTGTGCTGACATTTTTCAAATAAAGTAAAATTTCTGTATACATGCAGCGCGAAAAATGTGGACAAACATGTTTTTGATAAAAAAAAAACCCATTCAGTGTATATTTATTGGTTTGGGTAAAAGTTATAGCGTTTACAAACTATGGTGCAAAAAGTGAATTTTCCCATTTTCAAGCATCTCTGACTTTTCTGACCCCCTGTCATGTTTCATGAGGGGCTAGAATTCCAGGATAGTATAAATACCCCCCAAATGACCCCATTTTGGAAAGAAGACATCCCAAAGTATTCACTGAGAGGCATAGTGAGTTCATAGAAGATATTATTTTTTGTCACAAGTAAGCGGAAAATGACACTTTGTGAGAAAAAAAAAAAAGTTTCCATTTCTTCTAACTTGCGACAAAAAAAAATGAAATCTGCCACGGACTCACCATGCCCCTCTCTGAATACCTTGAAGGGTCTACTTTCCAAAATGGGATCATTTGTGGGGTGTGTTTACTGTCCTGACATTTTGGGGGGTGCTAAATTGTAAGCACCCCTGTAAAGCCTAAAGGTGCTCATTGGACTTTGGACCCCTTAGCGCAGTTAGGCTGCAAAAAAGTGCCACACATGTGGTATTGCCGTACTCAGGAGAAGTAGTATAATGTGTTTTGGGGTGTATTTTTACACATACCCATGCTGGGTGGGAGAAATATCTCTGTAAATGACAATTTGTTAATTTTTTTTACACACAATTGTCCATTTACAGAGATATTTCTCCCACTCAGCATGGGTATGTGTAAAAATACACCACAAAACACATTATACTACTTCTCCTGAGTACGGCGATACCACATGTGTGGCACTTTTTTGCACCCTAACTGCGCTAAAGGGCCCAAAGTCCAATGAGTACCTTTAGGATTTCACAGGTCATTTTGAGAAATTTCGTTTCAAGACTACTCCTCACGGTTTAGGGCCCCTAAAATGCCAGGGCAGTATAGGAACCCCACAAATGACCCCATTTTAGAAAGAAGACACCCCAAGGTATTCCGTTAGTAGTATGGCGAGTTCATAGAAGATTTTATTTTTTGTCACAAGTTAGCGGAAAATGACACTTTGTGAAAAAACACAATTAAAATCAATTTCCGCTAACTTTTGACAAAAAATAAAATCTTCTATGAACTCACCATACTCCTAACGGAATACCTTGGGGTGTCTTCTTTCTAAAATGGGGTCATTTGTGGGGTTCCTATACTGCCCTGGCATTTTAGGGGCCCTAAACCGTGAGGAGTAGTCTTGAAACGATATTTCTCAAAATGACCTGTGAAATCCTAAAGGTACTCATTGGACTTTGGGCCCTTTAGCGCAGTTAGGGTGCAAAAAAGTGCCACACATGTGGTATCGCCATACTCGGGAGAAGTAGTACAATGTGTTTTGGGGTGTATTTTTACACATACCCATGCTGGGTGGGAGAAATACCTCTGTAAATGGACAATTGTGTGTAAAAAAATCAAAAGATTGTCATTTACAGAGGTATTTCTCCCACCCAGCATGGGTATGTGAAAAAATACACCCCAAAACACATTGTACTACTTCTCCCGAGTACGGCGATACCACATGTGTGGCACTTTTTTGCACCCTAACTGCACTAAGGGGCCCAAAGTCCAATGAGTACCTTTAGGATTTCACAGGTCATTTTTGTTTCAAGACTACTCCTCACGGTTTAGGGCCCCTAAAATGCCAGGGCAGTATAGGAACCCCACTAATGACCCCATTTTAGAAAGAAGACACCCCAAGGTATTCCGTTAGGAGTATGGTGAGTTCATAGAAGTTTTTATTTTTTTGTCACAAGTTAGCGGAAATTGATTTTAATAGTTTTTTTTCACAAAGTGTCATTTTCCGCTAACTTGTGACAAAAAATAAAATCTTCTATGAACTCACCATACTCCGTACGGAATACCTTTGGGTGTCTTCTTTCTAGAATGGGGTCATTTGTGGGGTTCCTATACTGCCCTGGCATTTTAGGGGCCCTAAACCGTGAGGAGTAGTCTTGAAACCAAATGTCGCAAAATGACCTGTGAAATCCTAAAGGTACTCATTGGACTTTGGGCCCCTTAGCGTACTTAGGGTGTAAAAAAGTGCCACACATGTGGTACCGCTGTACTCAGGAGAAGTAGTATAATGCGTTTTGGGGTGTATTTTTACACATACCCATGCTAAGTGGGAGAAATATCTCTGTAAATGACAATTGTTTGATTTTTTTACACACAATTGTCCATTTACATAGAAATTTCTCCCACCCAGCATGGGTATGTGTAAAAATACACCCCAAAACACATTATACTACTTTTCCTGAGTACGGCGGTACCACATGTGTGACACTTTTTTGCAGCCTAGGTGCGCTAAGGGGCCCAACGTCCTATTCACAGGTCATTTTGAAGCATTTGTTTTCTAGACTACTCCTCGCGGTTTAGGGCCCCTAAAATGCCAGGGCAGTATAGGAACCCCACAAGTGACCCCATTTTAGAAAGAAGACACCCCAAGGTATTCCGTTAGGTGTATGGCGAGTTCAGAGAAGATTTTATTTTTTGTCACAAGTTAGTGAAAAATGACACTTTGTGAAAAAAAACCAATAAAAATTAATTTCCGCTAACTTTTGACAAAAAATAAAATCTTCTATGAACTCGTCATACACCTAACATAATACCTTGGGGTGTCTTTTTTTTCTAAAATGGGGTCACTTGTGGGGTTCCTATACCGCCCTGGCATTTTACAGGCCCAAAACCGTGAGTAGTCTGGAAACCAAATGTCTCAAAATGACTGTTCAGGGGTATAAGCATCTGCAAATTTTGATGACAGGTGGTCTATGAGGGGGCGAATTTTGTGGAACCGGTCATAAGCAGGGTGGCCTTTTAGATGACAGGTTGTATTGGGCCTGATCTGATGGATAGGAGTGCTAGGGGGGTGACAGGAGGTGATTGATGGGTGTCTCAGGGGGTGGTTAGAGGGGAAAATAGATGCAATCCATGCACTGGGGAGGTGATCGGAAGGGGGTCTGAGGATTTGGCCGAGTGATCAGGAGCCCACACGGGGCAAATTGGGGCCTGATCTGATGGGTAGGTGTGCTAGGGGGTGACAGGAGGTGATTGATGGGTGTCTCAAGGTGTGATTAGAGGGGGGAATAGATGCAAGCAATGCACTGGCGAGGTGATCAGGGCTGGGGTCTGAGGGCATTCTGAGGGTGTTGGCGGGTGATTGAGTGCCCTAGGGGCAGATAGGGGTCTAATCTGATAGGTAGCAGTGACAGGGGGTGATTGATGGGTAATTAGTGGGTGTTTAGGGTAGAGAATAGATGGAAACACTGCGCTGCGGGCGATCTATTGGTGTGGGTGGGTGATCAGTTTGCCCGCAAGGGGCAGGTTAGGGGCTGATTGATGGGTGGCAGTGACAGCGGGTGATTGATGGGTGGCAGTGACAGGGGGTGATTGATGGGTGGCAGTGACAGGGGGTGATTGATGGGTGATTGATAGGTGATTGACAGGTAATCAGTGGGTTATTACAGGGGAGAACAGATGTAAATATTGCACTGGCGAATTGATAAGGGGGGGTCTGAGGGCAATCTGAGCGTGTAGGCGGGCGATTGGGTGCCCGCAAGGGGCAGATTAGGGTCTGATCTGATAGGTAACAGTGACAGGTGGTGATAGGGAGTGATTGATGGGTGATTGATGGGTAATTAGTGGGTGTTTAGAGGAGAGAATAGATGGAAACACTGCGCTTGGGTGGTGATCTGATGTCGGATCTGTGGGCGATCTATTGGTGTGGGTGGGTGATCAGATTGCCCGCAAGGGGCAGGTTAGGGGCTGATTGTTGGGTGGCAGTGACAGGGGGTGATTGATGGGTGATAGGTGATTGGCAGGTGATTGACAGGTGATCAGTGGGTTATTACAGGGAAGGACAGATGTAATTAATGCACTGGCGAATTGATAAGGGGGGGGGGGGTGTCTGAGGGCAATCTGAGCGTGTGGGCGGGTGATTGGGTGCCCTCAAGGGGCAGATTAGGGTCTGATCTGATAGGTAACAGTGACAGGTGGTGATAGGGGGTGATTGATGGGTGATTGATGGGTAATTAGTGGGTGTTTAGAGAAGATAACAGATGTAAACGATACATTTGGGAGGTAATCTGACGGCGGGTTTGCGGGCGATCTAATGGTGTGGGTGGGTGATCAGATTGCCCGCAAGGGGCAGGTTAGGGGCTGATTGATGGGTGGCAGTGACAGGGGGTGACAGGGGGTGATTGATGGGTGATAGGTGATTGGCAGGTGATTGACAGGTGATCAGTGGGTTATTACAGGGAAGAACAGATGTAATTAATGCACTGGTGAATTGATAAGGGGGGGTCAGAGGGCAATCTGAGCGTGTGGGCGGGTGATTGGGTGCCCGCAAGGGGCAGATTAGGGTCTGATCTGATAGGTAAAAGTGACAGGTGGTGATAGGGGGTGATTGATGGGTGATTGATGGGTAATTAGTGGGTGTTTAGAGGAGAGAATAGATGTAAACAATGGATTTGGGAGGTGATCTGATGTCGGATCTGTGGGCGATCTATTGGTGTGGGGGGGTGATCAGATTGCCTGCAAGGGGCAGGTTAGGGGCTGATTGATGGGTGGCAGTGACAGGGGGTGATTGACGGGTGATTGATGGGTGATTGACAGGTGATTGACAGGTGATTGACAGGTGATCAGGGGGATAGATGCATACAGTAAACAGGGGGGGGTGGTCTGAGGGGGGGGGTCTGGGGAGAATCTGAGGGGTGGGGGGTGATCAGGAGGGGGCAGGGAGCAGGGGGGGGGGATAAAAAAAAAATAGCGTTGACAGATAGTGACAGGGAGTGATTGATGGGTGATTAGGGGGGTGATTGGGTGCAAACAGGGGTCTGGGGGGTGGGCAGGGGGGGGGGTCTGATGGGTGCTGTGGGCGATCTGGGGCAGGGGGGGGAGAAATCAGTGTGCTTGGGTGCAGACTAGGGTGGCTGCAGCCTGCCCTGGTGGTCCCTCGGACACTGGGACCACCAGGGCAGGAGGCAGCCTGTATAATACACTTTGTAAACATTACAAAGTGTATTATACACTTTGTATGCGGCGATCGCGGGGTTAACATCCCGCTGGCGCTTCCGTATAGCCGGCGGGATGTTGCGGCGAGCGAGCGGTGACAGGCGCCGGCGGAGGATCGCGTCACGGATGACGCGATCGCTCCGCCCATGCCCTTAAATGGACCGCCGCCTCTGTGGGTGAGCCAGTCCTTAAGGGCTCCACTTCCCGGCCGCCTCTGTGCGTTAGGCGGTCGGGAAGTGGTTAAATAAAGGTCTTTTGTATGGCTGCCCTGGATACCTGCCTAAAAAATGTTATTTGCAGCCACCTTTGTGGAGACCAGAAATGTGTGTCATTCCAAATGTATCTGTGAGAGATCGCGGAAAAGCCGCCGCGTGTGCTATTGAGGAGGCGGCTGATTCCGCGTCCAGCGCGGCGGTTTGCACGCGGAAGCGTGTGTCTAGTGGCAGGGCAGAACGCTGAAAAGCCGCCGCATGCAACAACAGTCAGGCGGCTGGTTCCGCGTCCAGCGTGGCAGTTTGCACGTGGCAGCGTGTGTCTGGTGTGGCTGGGTCTGTTAGTGCACACAGGCTTAGGAATACACGCGCGTGCGCTGAGAGGCAGAATTCTTATACTAGGCAGGGAGAGTCAGCTGACTACGCCGATCAGCTGACTCCTGAGCAGGATACTATTGGTTGAGCAATTAGGGGTGGTGCTGGCCAGTTGCAAGTTGTCTGCCGTTGCGATCACTACGTGGAAGCACTCAGACCTCAGTCAGATCCTACAGTGTGTTTGAACCAGGTGGACCTGGCAATTCACACTTAGCCAGATTACTTGAACTGTTATTCTGTTTATGCTCAGACTAGTTCCAGGGTGTAGAGACCAAGGACCTCACACTAGAGTTGGGCCGAACGGTTCGCCTGCGAACGGTTCCATGCGAACTTCAGTGGTTCGCGTTCGCGTCCCGCAGGCGAACCTTTGCGGAAGTTCGGTTCGCCCCATAATGCACATGGAGGGTCAACTTTGACCCTCTACATCACAGTCAGCAGGCCCAGTGTACCCAATTAGGCTACACTAGCCCCTGGAGCCCCACCCCCCCTTATATAAGGCAGGCAGCGGCGGCCATTACGGTCACTCGTGTGCTGCCTGCGTTAGTGAGAGTAGGGCGAGCTGCTGCAGACTGTCTCTCAGGGAAAGATTAGTTAGGCTTAACTTGTTCCTGTCTGGCTGCATACCTGTTCTGTGAACCCACCACTGCATACCTGTGCTGTGAACCCACCACTGCATACCTGTGCTGTGAACCCACCACTGCATACCTGTGCTGTGAACCCACCACTGCATACCTGTTCAGTGAACCCACCACTGCATACCTGTGCTGTGAACCCACCACTGCATACCTGTTCAGTGAACCTGCCACTGCATACCTGTTCTGTTCAGTGGACCCGCCACTGTATACCTGTTCATTGAACCCACCACTGCATACCTGTGCTGTGAACCCACCACTGCATACCTGTTCTGTGAACCCACCACTGCATACCTGTGCTGTGAACCCACCACTGCATACCTGTTCAGTGAACCTGCCACTGCATACCTGTTCTGTTCAGTGGACCCGCCACTGTATACCTGTTCATTGAACCCACCACTGCATACCTGTGCTGTGAACCCACCACTGCATACCTGTTCTGTGAACCCGCCACTGTATACCTGTGCTGTGAACCCACCACTGCATACCTGTTCAGTGAACCTGCCACTGCATACCTGTTCTGTTCAGTGGACCCACCACTGTATACCTGTTCAGTGAACCCGCCACTGCATACCTGTTCTGTTCAGTGGACCCGCCACTGTATACCTGTTCAGTGAACCCCCCACTGCATACCTGTTGTGTTCAGTGAACCTGCCACTGCATACCTGTTCTGTGAACCCGCCACTGTATACCTGTTCTGTTTAGTGAACCCTCCACTGTATACCTGTTCTGTTTAGTGAACCCGCCACTGCATACCTGTTCTGTTCAGTGGACCCGCCACTGTATACCTGTTCAGTGAACCCGCCACTGCATACCTGTTCTGTTCAGTGGACCTGCCACTGTATACCTGTTCAGTGAACCCGCCACTGCATACCTGTTCTGTTCAGTGGACCCGCCACTGTATACCTGTTCAGTGAACCCGCCACTGCATACCTGTTGTGTTCAGTGAACCTGCCACTGCATACCTGTTCTGTGAACCCGCCACTGTATACCTGTTCTGTTTAGTGAACCCGCCACTGTATACCTGTTCTGCTTAGTGAACCCGCCACTGCATACCTGTTCTGTTCAGTGGACCCGCCACTGTATACCTGTTCAGTGAACCCGCCACTGCATACCTGTTCTGTTCAGTGGACCCGCCACTGTGTACCTGTTCAGTGAACCCGCCACTGCATACCTGTTGTGTTCAGTGAACCTGCCACTGCATACCTGTTCTGTGAACCCGCCACTGTATACCTGTTCTGTTTAGTGAACCCGCCACTGTATACCTGTTCTGTTTCGTGAACCCGCCACTGCATACCTGTTCTGTTCAGTGGACCCGCCACTGTATACCTGTTCAGTGAACCTGCCACTGCATACCTGTTCTGTTCAGTGGACCCGCCACTGTATACCTGTTCAGTGAACCCGCCACTGCATACCTGTTCTGTTCAGTGAACCTGCCACTGCATACCTGTTCTGTGAACCCGCCACTGTATACCTGTTCTGTTTAGTGAACCCGCCACTGTATACCTGTTCTGTTTAGTGAACCCGCCACTGTATACCTGTTCAGTGAACCCGCCACTGCATACCTGTTGTGTTCAGTGAACCTGCCACTGCATACCTGTTGTGTTCAGTGAACCTGCCACTGCATACCTGTTCTGTGAACCCGCCACTGTATACCTGTTCTGTTTAGTGAACCCGCCACTGTATACCTGTTCTGTTTAGTGAACCCGCCACTGCATACCTGTTCTGTTCAGTGGACCCGCCACTGTATACCTGTTCAGTGAACCCGCCACTGCATACCTGTTGTGTTCAGTGAACCTGCCACTGCATACCTGTTCTGTGAACCCGCCACTGTATACCTGTTCTGTTTAGTGAACCCGCCACTGTATACCTGTTCTGTTTAGTGAACCCGCCACTGCATACCTGTTCTGTTCAGTGAACCCGCCACTGTATACCTGTTCAGTGAACCCGCCACTGCATACCTGTTGTGTTCAGTGAACCTGCCACTGCATACCTGTTGTGTTCAGTGAACCTGCCACTGCATACCTGTTCTGTGAACCCGCCACTGTATACCTGTTCTGTTCAGTGAACCCACCGCATCAGTGCGCATACCTGTGCAGTTAAGTGAACCCACCTACCTACGTGAGTGCACGCAGTGTGATATACCACTCCGTGCATACCCGATATGGACAAAACAGGTAGAGGAAGAGGTAGTGCCAGAGCCAGAGGAAGGCCACCCGGCAGATCTGCGCGAGGTCGTGTAAATGTAATTTCGTGTGAACCTGGCCCACAGTACAGTGCTCGGAAGAAGGCACGTCCCATCACCTCCCAAGATTGTCAGGACGTGGTTGAGTATTTAGCGACACAGAACACCTCATCTTGCTCAGCCACCAGCGCTACTACTAGCACCACTTCCGCTGCATTTGACACTTCGCAAGAATTATTTAGTGTTGAAATCACTGATGCACAGCCATTGTTGTTACAGCCAGATGAATTTTCACCAGCTCATATATTTGAGTTACCCGGCAACACTATGGATGTAACGTGTAAGGAGGATGAAGGACCTACTGATGGTGCATGTTTGGATTTGTCTGAGGCAAGCGAAGCTGGGCAGGATGATTACGATGATGACGATGATAGGGATCCTCTGTATGTTCCCAATAGAGGAGATGAAGAGGGGGGACAGTTCAGAGGGGGAGTCAGAGAGTAGTAGGAGGAGAGAAGTTGCTGAAAGAAGCTGGGGCAGCTCTTCGTCAGAAACAGCTGGTGGCAGAGTCCGGCACCATGTATCGCCACCTATGTACAGCCAGCCAACTTGCCCTTCAGCATCAGCTGCTGAGGTCCCCATAGTGCCCACATCCCAGGGTGGCTCAGCGGTGTGGAAATTTTTTAATGTGTGTGCCTCAGATCGGACCAAAGCCATCTGTTCGCTCTGCCAACAAAAATTGAGCCGTGGAAAGGCCAACACTCACGTTGGGACAAGTGCCTTACGAAGGCACCTGGAGAAAAGGCACAAACAGCAATGGGATGGCCACCTGAGCAAAAGCAGCAGCAGCACACAAAAGCAAAGCCACCCTCCTTCTCCTCTTCCTCCTCCATCAGGTGCATTATCTGCTTCTGCCGCTTTCTCCCTTCCACCTTCACAGGCACCCTCCTCCACTCCGCCTCTGCCCTTGAGCGGTTCCTGCTCCTCTGCCCACAGCAGCAGTCAGGTGTCCGTGAAGGAAATGTTTGAGCGGAAGAAGCCAATTTCGGCCATTCACCCCCTTGCCCGGCGTCTGACAGCTGGCGTGGCGGAACTGTTAGCTCGGCAGCTGTTACCATACCGGCTGGTGGACTCTGAGGCCTTCCGTAAATTTGTGGCCATCGGAACACCGCAGTGGAAGATGCCAGGCCGCACTTATTTTTCGAGAAAGGCCATACCCCAACTGCACCGTGAAGTTGAGAGGCAAGTGGTGTCATCTCTTGCGAAGAGCGTTGGGTCAAGGGTACACCTGACCACGGATGCCTGGTCTGCCAAGCACGGGCAGGGCCGCTACATTACCTACACAGCCCATTGGGTGAACCTGGTGGTGAACGATGGCAAGCAGGGCGCAGCGGACCAAATTGTGACACCTCCACAGCTTGCAGGCAGGCCTCCTGCCACCTCCTCTCCTCCTGCTACATGCTCTTCGCTGTCCTCCTCCTCCTTGGCTGAGTGGCAGTTCTCCTCTCCAGCTACACAGCCCCAGCTCCGCAGGGCCTATGCTGCATGCCAGGTAAGACGGTGTCACGCCATCTTAGACATGTCTTGTCTCAAAGCGGAGAGTCACACTGGAGCAGCTCTCCTGGCTGCTCTTAAGAAACAGGTGGATGAGTGGCTGACCCCGCACCACCTGGAGATAGGCAACGTGGTATGCGACAACGGCAGCAATCTGCTTGCCGCTTTGCATATGGGGAAGCTGACACACGTACCCTGCATGGCACATGTCATGAATCTAGTGGTTCAAAGATTTGTGGCAAAGTACCCTGGCTTAGCGAATGTCCTGAAGCAGGCCAGGAAGTTCTGTGGGCATTTGAGGCGGTCTTACACAGCCATGGCACGCTTTGCGGAAATTCAGCGCAAAAACAACATGCCGGTGAGACGCCTCATTTGCGATAGCCCGACTCACTGGAACTCGACCCTGCTCATGTTCTCCCGCCTGCTAGAACAGAAGAAAGCCGTGACCCACTACCTCTACAACTACAGTAGAATGAAACAGTCTGGGAAGATGGGGATGTTCTGGCCCGACAACTGGACACTGATGGAAAATGCATGCAGGCTCATGCGGCCGTTTGAGGAGGTGACCAACCTGGTGAGCCGCAGTGAGGGCACCATCAGCGACTTAATTCCCTACGCTTACTTCTTGGAGCGTGCTGTGCGTAGAGTGGCGGATGAAGCTGCGAATGAGCGTGACCAGGAACCGTTACGGCAGGAACAGGCATGGGACCAATTTTCATCAGACCCGGCTGTTTCCTCAACACCTGCTGCAGCACAGAGGGGGGAGGAGGAGGAAGAAGAGAAGTCGTGTGCAGAAGACGAGTCAGACTCAGAGGATGATGAGCAAGGTGTTTCTTTGGGGGAGGAGGAGGAGGAGGAGGGGACAGCGGCAGGAGAACAACCTCAGCAGGCATCGCAAGGGGCTTGTGCTGCTCAACCTTCCCGTGGTATTGTTCGCGGCTGGGGGGAGGAGGTTGACTTACCTGACGTCACTGAGGAAGAGCAAGAGGAGATGGAGGGTACTGGATCCGACTTTGTGCAGATGTCGTCTTTTATGCTGTCCTGCCTGTTGAGGGACCCCCGTATAAAAAACCTCAAGGGGAATGAGCTGTACTGGGTGGCCACACTACTAGACCCTCGGTACAGGCACAAAGTGGCGGACCTGTTACCAACTCACCGGAAGGTGGAAAGGATGCAGCACATGCAGAACCAGCTGTCAACTATGCTTTACAATGCCTTTAAGGGTGATGTGATGGCACAACGCCAGCAAGGTACCACTGCCACTAATCCTCCTCCCGTGTCCACGCAGTCAAAGACAGGACGCTCCAGCGATCTCATGGTGATGTCGGACATGCGGACGTTCTTTAGTCCAACGCCTCGCTGTAGCCCTTCCGGATCCACCCTCCACCAACGCCTGGAACGGCAGGTAGCCGACTACCTGGCCTTAAGTGTGGATGTAGACACTGCTGTGAACAGCGATGAGGAACCCTTGAACTACTGGGTGCGCAGGCTTGACCTGTGGCCAGAGCTGTCCCAATTTGCCATCCAACTTCTCTCCTGCCCTGCCGCAAGCGTCCTGTCAGAAAGGACCTTCAGCGCAGCTGGAGGCATTGTCACAGAGAAGAGAAGTCGCCTAAGTCACAAAAGTGTTAAGTACCTCACCTTTATCAAAATGAATGAGGCATGGATCCCGGAGGGCTGCTGCCCGCCCCAAGACTAAGTCAGTCCCCGCACACACAGCATCTCTGCCTGCACGCCGTGTGACTGGCTGCCTGGCCTGCCCCAAGAAGACTAAGTCGCTCCCAGTCCCTCCACACAGCATGTCTGCCTGCAGGCCGCTTGACTACCTTCTCCGCCACCACCAACAGGGTCCGGGACTCCAGGCGGATTGCTGAATTTTTTAGGCCGCTGCTAGCAGTGGCCGCTGTAATAATTTTTCTGGTGCGTGTACATGACCGCCTAATTTTTCTGGCTGCACTGCGGGCAGCTGCAACAACAAAAGAAAAAGCATGTACATGCGCCCATTCCCCTTCGTGATCATTACCTTGCCGTGGTGAAGGGGCTTGCGTATCACAATGAAGCAATGACCGGCGCCTAGATGAGTGTCTCGGGGGGCACACCCACGATAATAAGGTCGTTGCCTCATTGTGGTCAGACCAAATTTGATCAGCTGGACAGTCACTGTTCTGTCATTCAGCTACATCAGCCAGGCGACCATATGGGCTGTAAAGCCACCAAAGCCTGCACTCTCGCCATGGTGTGCACCAGTCCAGCACAGCCATCACTACACAAACAGCTGTTTGCGGTGCGTTACACGGTGAGTTTGGTGTGTCAGTGTGAAGCAGTACCTTAATTACACTACCTGATTGATGTATACACATGCAAGATGTTTGAAAGCACTTTAGGCCTGTCATTTAGCATTCAATGTGATTTCTGCCCTTAAAACGCTTTTGGCATGTATCCCACTCCGCCATGCCCCCCTCCAGGTGTTAGACCCCTTGAAACATCTTTTCCATCACTTTTGTGGCCAGCATAATTATTTTTTTTTTCAAAGTTCGCATCCCCATTGAAGTCTATTGCGGTTCACGAACTTTAACGCGAACCGAACCTTCCGCGGAAGTTCGCGAACCTAAAATCGGAGGTTCGGCCCAACTCTACCTCACACCCAGCTTAGGGAACTGTACTATCATTTGTGTTATACTCCAGACTAGTTCCAGGGTGTAGAGACCAAGGACCTCACACCCAGATTAGGGAACTGTATTACCATCTGTGTTATTCTTCAGACTAGTCCCAGGGTGCTGAGACCACGGACCTCGTACCCAGACTAGGGAACTTTATTACCATCTGTGTTATTCTTCAGACTAGTTCCAGGGTGCTGAGACCACGGACCTCTCACTCAGACTAGGCATTGTTTGATATCTGTTATGACTTATTGCTTTTCTGACTACTCCTCTGTCTTCTGATTCGGTACCTCGCATATCTGATATTCCGTTGCCAGACCCTGCTTTGCCTTGGATACCGAATCAGCCTTCTGTCTTTGTACTTATCTGCAGTGATGCTCGGATACCCCTTTTTATTATTCGAGTTTGGTCAAATTCGAATAGTAAATTATTCGAATTCAGTCGAATATTCGAGTCGAATATTTTTTACTATTCGATTCGACCTCGGACTTCGAGCTCACTATTCGAGTCGGTATTCGAGCTCATTATTCGAGCTGACTATTTGAATTGGCCTTAAATAGCTTCCAACACTTGTTTTGAGGGTGAATGATGCAAGAAACATCTTTTTTTCCAAGTAACAACAGCAAGTGATTATGTGGGGATGTTCCTTTAAAAAAAAAAAAAAGGTGGAAAGAGAAGAGAAAATGTGTCCAAAATTCTGTTCAGTAGTGTATATACTTCTTCTTCTTCTTCTTCTTCTTCTTTATCTTCTATATCTTCTTCTTCTTCTTCTATATCTTCTTCTATATCTTCTTCTATATCTTCTTCTATATCTTCTTCTTCTTCTTCTTCTTCTTCTTCTATATCTTCTTATTCTATGTCTTCTTCTTCTTCTTCTATATCTTCTTCTTCTTCTTCTATATCTTCTTCTTCTTCTTCTTCTTCTTCTTCTTCTTCTTCTTCTTCTTCTTCTTCTTCTTCTTCTTCTTCTTCTTCTTCTTCTTCTTCTTCTTCTTCTTCTTCTTCTTCTTCTTCTTCTTCTTCTTCTTCTTCTTCTTCACCACCACCACCACCACCACCACCACCACCACCACCACCACCTTCTTCTTCTTCTTCTTCTTCTTCTTCTTCTTCTTCTTCTTCTTCTTCTTCTTCTTCTTCTTCTTCTTCTTCTTCTTCTTCTTCTTCTTCTTCTTCTTCTTCTTCTTCTTCTTCTTCTTCTTCATCATCTTCTTCTTCTTCTTCTTCTTCTTCTTCTTCTTCTTCTTCTTCTTCATCTTCTTCATCTTCTTTTTCATCTTCTTTTTCTTCATCTTCTTCTTCTTCATCTTCTTCTTCTATATCTTCTTTTTCTATAGCTTCTTTTTCTATATCCTCTTCTTATTATTATTTTTCTATTTCGTCTTCTTCTTTTTCTATATCTTCTTCTTCTTCTCCTTCTTCTTCTTCTTTTTCTATATCTTCTTCTTCTATATCATCTTCTTCTTCTTCACTTATTTCTCTTTTATATATATTTTTTTTAAAGAAATGCAGCTATTTTTGAGCGTAATAAATAGCTGGTGGCGCACGCATGTTGGAAGCGCCATTGTATGTGCTCCCTGGCAGTGGAAACACACAGACAGCAGGAGGTAAATTCAGCAGCAGCAGAAGGAGGAGGAGGAGGATTGTGTGGCAGCAGGCAGTCAATGAGGCAGGCAGCGAGACATAATAGGCTGGGTGGTACCTAGCGGTGGTACCAGGCCGTAAATACACAGCATGAGGTTCCAGACAGCAGTCGTGAAGCCCACATCATGTCCAATACACAACTGGGACAACACAGTTTTCAACCCGGACACCTCTAAAAATAATATCACCTAGTATTAATAAAAAGTATATATATTGTTTTTTTAAAGAAATGCAGCTATTTTTGCAGCTATTTTTGAGCGTAACAAATAGCTGGTGGCGCATGGTGGAAGCGCCATTGTATGTGCTCCCTGGCAGTGGAAACACACAGACAGCAGGAGGTAAATTCAGCAGCAGGAGGAGGGGGATGAGTGTGTGGCAGCAGGCAGTCAATGAGGCAGGCAGCGTGACATAATAGCCCTGGTACCTAGCGGTGATACCAGGGCTGTAAATAAACACAACAGGAGGTCCCAGACAGCGGTTGTGCAGCCCACATCGTGTCCAATACACAACTGGGACAACACAATTTTCAACCCGGGCACCTCAGAAAAATTTAAACTTTTGTTTAAATTTAATTTAATTTTTTTTTACAGCAAATTACACAGATATAGCTATTGTTGGACGCAATAGCTGGTGGCAGAGTGGCAGCAGAAGGTAATTCTGTGTACCCTGGCAGTGGGAAACACAGACAGACAGCAGCAGCAGCAGCAGGAGGAATGGAGGAGTAATGAGAGTAGCTCCTGTTGGACGTAATAGCTGGTGGCAGAGTGGCAGCAGAAGGTAAATCTGTGTACCCTTGGCAGTGGGAAACACAGACAGGCAGCAGCAGGAGGAATGGAGGAGTAGTGTAACGATCGGTGAAGTACAGAGAGGTCTGATTACCGGTGACCTGCAGCGTCACGGGGAATACAGACGTATACCAGATTATATGTGATCTGCAGTATCACCGATAATCCAATATACTGGCTAACCTCTGTTCACCTGAGTAGAGTGTAGTGTTTGGTGTAACAGTAACACTAAGAGGCCGAGGCCTTGGTGCAGCAAGGAGAACTGCACGGATTCCTTCCGCAGACCTGAGCTCTCCAAGACGGGAGGAGTCAGACTGACAGTAGGAAGGAAAGTCCACAAGTGACCCTCAGAAGGAAGTATCACTATGAGGACTGGGAACCGCCTCCAATCGTGAGGTCGGTTATCGAGGTCGGACAAGCCAGATCGTAACACACGGACAGATAAAGTACAAATACGGTAGGCAAAGGCGGAGTCAAAGTACAGGCAGGATTCGGCAACGGGGTATCAGATATCGGGGTACAAAATCGGGAGGCAGAAACAGAGTCTAGGAACGAGCCGAGGTTCGGCAACAGGGTATCAGAAAATATCGAAGTACAAGATCAGAGTTCAGGCGGATAGTCGAGGCAGGCAGAAGTCATAACAAATAATCACAATCAAACTAGTACTTTAGCTATCAAAAACTAAGTGTAGGATTACAGCTCCAGCTGGTCCCGGCACACTTAAGGATCTGACTACGGATCTGGGTGCTCCCACATATGTGATCGCAACGCCAGACACCAGATGAATGAACAGCCAGCAGTATATATACATTAGGTGTCCCCCAGCACCTCCCTGATTGCTGGACCAATGGGAAGTGGAGCTATGGTCAGCTGACCTGCCCGGTCAGCTGACTCTCCCCTGGTGTCATAAATTTTGTCTGAGTGCGCGCGCGCGTCACTCTGAATCTTGAGGGACCACGAGTCCCAGCCAGCACAGCCCCGCTCTGCGGTGTCTCCGCAGCGGGGACCTGCCGGCTAACCGCCGCATCCAGCGCGGTGGTTTCGCCGCTCTCTGCCGGCTGATGCACGGAGGTAGCCGCCTCATGATGTGAGGAGGCGGCTGCCTCTCCGTGCGAGTAGCTGCCGTGTGCGGAAGGAGCCGCCCGCCGCTGGCTCATGGCGGCGGCTCCTCCGCGCTTTCTCACAGTACCCCCCGCCCCCGAGGAGTGGACTCCGGACAGCTCCTTCCAGGTTTACCTGGATGTACAGTATGAAATTCTTTCACTAACTCGTCCGCATGCATGCGATTCCCAGGTACCCATTGTCTCTTGTCAATGCCGTACCCCTTCCAATGTACGAGATACTGCACCGAGTTCTGTACCATACGTGAATCTATGATCTTTTCCACTTCATACTCGGGTTGGGCATCGACTAAGACAGGAGGAGGAGGGGTGGGACCCCCCTGGGCTGCGGGTTTGAGAAGTGATACGTGGAAAGACCTTACTCCACGCATGCTGGTGGGAAGATTAACGGAGTATGTGACATTGTTAATCTTCCTAGTAACCGGAAATGGACCCACGAACCTGGGACCAAGTTTGTCAGAGGGTTGTTTCAGGGTCAGGTGACGGGTTGACACCCAAACCAAATCTCCTGGTTGGAATTTCCACTCCAACGAGCGTCTCTTGTCAGCCTGACTTTTCTGGCTCTGGAATGCTTTTACAAGATTATTCTTGATGATCCACCACATATCCTTAAATGACCTTAGCCACGTCTCCAAGGCTGGGAACGGAGTGGCCGCAACTGGTAATGGGGAGAATTTGGGCAGTTTACCTGTCACAATCTGAAATGGGCAGAAACCTGAGGACGAACTCTTTAAGTTATTGTGGGCAAATTCTGCATAAGGTAAATACTTAACCCAATCACTCTGTGCCTCAGCAACGTAGCATCTCAGAAATTGTTCTAACGACTGATTGACCCTCTCTGTCTGGCCATTAGTCTGTGGATGGTACCCCGAGGAAAACGACAATTTCATGCCCATTTGGTGACAAAATGCCCTCCAAAATTTCGAAATAAACTGAACTCCCCGATCAGATACAATGTCTTCTGGAATGCCATGTAACCTGAAGACATGGATAATAAATAAATCGGCCAGTTCCTGGGCCGAAGGGAGTCCTTTCAAAGGCACGAAGTGGGCCATTTTACTAAAACGGTCAACCACTACCCAAATAACTGACATGCCTTCAGATCTAGGAAGCTCTCCCACAAAATCCATGGACAAATGGGTCCATGGTTCACTCGGGGTGGGTAAAGGCTGCAAAGTACCTACAGATGCCAGCCGGGAGGGCTTGCTTTTAGCGCACACCGCACATTCCCTGACAAACTCTCTACAGTCAGCGGCTAGCGAAGGCCACCATGCACATCTGGCCACGAGATCCTGCGTCGTAGCCGCTCCCGGATGCCCCGCGTTCTTATGGGAGTGAAACATCTCCAAGATCTGGAGACGGAATGGTAACGGAACAAATAATACCCCGTCCGGTTTCCCTTCTGGGATATCCTGCTGAAAAGGACTTAAAGTCTCTTTCCAGTCCTCCCAAGTCTCGGTGGCGGCCAACACCATACTACGTGGGACAATGGTCTCAGGAACAGGGGGCTGTGCTGTCTCTGGCTCAAAACACCTAGAAAGTGCGTCTGCCTTGGTATTCTTACTCCCTGGCGTATACGTGATCAAGAATGAAAATCTCGAGAAAAATAGAGACCATCGAGCCTGCCTTGGGCTTAACCTTTTAGCCCCCTCGATGTATTCTAGGTTTTTGTGGTCGGTATAAACTGTGATAGAGTGCTCAGCTCCCTCTAGCCAATGGCGCCACTCTTCAAAGGCCAATTTGATGGCTAGGAGCTCCCTGTTGCCTATGTCATAGTTTCTCTCTGTCGGAGAGAACCTTCGGGAAAAATAGGCACATGGGTGAAGTCTACCCTGTAGACCAGAACGTTGGGACAGCACAGCCCCCACCCCGATCTCTGAGGCGTCTACCTCAACAATAAATGGAACAGAAGTGTCCACGTGTCTGAGAATGGGTGCTGAACAGAACAACCTTTTTAACTTAGAAAACGCTTGTACTGCCTCGGGAGACCAATGAGTGGTGTCTGCCCCCTTTTTAGTAAGGTTAGTGAGCGGGGCGACTACTGTGGAGTACCCCTTTATAAACCTTCTATAATAGTTCGCAAACCCCAGGAATCGTTGCAATGATTTTAACCCCACCGGCTGCGGCCACTCCAGGACCGCGGAGACTTTGGCAGGGTCCATAGACAACCCTGAGGTGGAGATTATATACCCCAGAAAGGCAACCGATGTGACCTCAAAAATACATTTTTCGAGTTTGGCATATAAGAGATTCTGCCTCAGTTTGTCTAATACTATCCTGACATGGGTTCTGTGCTCTGGGAGGTTGCTAGAAAAAATGAGAATGTCGTCTAGATAGACTAAAACGAATTTTCCCAAGACCTCCCGAAAAACCTCATTGATGAGTTCTTGGAAGACGGCCGGGGCATTACACAACCCGAAGGGCATCACTCTATACTCGTAGTGCCCATCCGGGGTATTGAAGGCCGTCTTCCATTCATCGCCCTTCCTTATACGCACCAGGTTGTATGCCCCCCGTAAGTCCAGTTTTGAAAATATGCTGGCCTCTGTGACCTGTGTGAACAAATCGTCTATAAGTGGTAACGGGTAGCGATTTTTCACAGTGATTTTATTGAGGCCTCGGTAATCGATGCAAGGCCGTAAACCCCCATCTTTCTTTTTAACAAAAAAGAAGCCTGCCCCAGCGGGCGACCGAGACGGCCTAATGAAGCCCTTAGCCAAGTTCTCACGAATGTATTCCTGCATGGCAAGTTTCTCGGGGCCGGATAAGTTATATAAATGGCCTCGAGGAGGCATACAACCGGAACGAAGGTCAATGGGACAGTCGAATGGACGATGAAGGGGTAACTTATCCGCGGCCTTGGGACAAAACACATCGGCATAATCTGCGTATTGTTCTGGTACACCCTCCACCTTTACCTTAGTTAGGCCCAATGTCAGTTTTCCCAAACACTGCTGGAAACAATGAGGAGACCATGCTGTCAACTGTCCTGTGGCCCAGTCTATTTGTGGGGAATGAACCTGCAACCAAGGCATGCCTAGGATAATAGTGGAGGTGGACATGTGTAAAACAAAAAATGATAATTGTTCCCCATGTAGTACCCCTATGGTGATCTTCACCTCCGGAGTCTGAGACAGTGCATGATTCCGTTGTAGAGGGGAATCATCTACTGCCGTGACCTGAATGGGGGGTCTCACAGGAGTGAGGGGGATACCCAACTCCTGCGCGAACTCAAAATTCATAAAATTGGCCGCTGAGCCTGAATCAATAAATGCCTCAGTGGCCATAGACTTATTCTCCCATGTAACCGTACAAGGGAGCAGTAATTTCTTTTCCTTAAAGGGTGCAGTTTGTGTGCCTAGGGTGTCACCCCCCACTACTCCTAGGCAAACTCGTTTCCCGACCTGTTAGGACAGTTTCGCACTCTATGCCCTGCTGCTGCACAGTACAGGCACAGCTGTTCTGTCATTCTCCGCCTTCGCTCCACCTGAGTCAGTCTCGACCGACCAATCTGCATTGGCTCGGGCGGTGGTAAGGCCGGGGAGGGTGAGACAGGCGGAGAAGGTGTTACTAGGGGTGTAGCAGGCGGTGCCGCGTACGATGTCACCCTTACACGGTGACTGCCCCTAACCTGCCTCTGATGGCGCAACCTGCGATCCACTCGAATGGCCGATGATATGGCCTCATCAACTGTCTTGGGTTCGGGTACCGTTAACATTAGGTCGGAAACCTCTTCCGACAACCCAGACAGGAAGTAGTCCATGAGGGCAAAATTATCAAATCTCGAGGTGACCGACCACCTACGGAACTCTGCCGCATAATCCTCGACCGACCCTCTGCCTTGTCGTAAGAGTTTGAGCTTCCGCTCTGAGGATGCAGCAAGGTCAGGGTCGTCGTAGATTATGGCCATGGCCTTAAAGAATTCCTCCACTGAGGTCAAGGCAGTATCGGTAGCCGGCAGGTTATATGCCCATGACTGGGAGTCTCCAGTCAACAAAGTTTTAATGAAAATGACCCGTTGGGTCTCAGTCCCCGAGGATCGGGGCCTTAACTCAAAATATGACAACACTCTACTCCTGAAATTCCGGAAGTCAGATTTGTGGCCGGAAAACTTATCTGGGACAGGCATACGAATGTCATCACTATGAGGGGATCGCACTGAATCAACTGATGTCTGGAGGGTTCTCACAGAGCCTGATAAGGCATCAATTAAGGCTTTGTGCTGGCTTAGTGATTGATGAATGCTATCCACCGAAGTGGCAAGCACAGTCAGAGGATCAGTGCGTTCCATCAGTATTTTGGTCTGGCGTTCTGTAACGATCGGTGAAGTACAGAGAGGTCTGATTACCGGTGACCTGCAGCGTCACGGGGAATACAGACGTATACCAGATTATATGTGATCTGCAGTATCACCGATAATCCAATATACTGGCTAACCTCTGTTCACCTGAGTAGAGTGTAGTGTTTGGTGTAACAGTAACACTAAGAGGCCGAGGCCTTGGTGCAGCAAGGAGAACTGCACGGATTCCTTCCGCAGACCTGAGCTCTCCAAGACGGGAGGAGTCAGACTGACAGTAGGAAGGAAAGTCCACGAGTGACCCTCAGAAGGAAGTATCACTATGAGGACTGGGAACCGCCTCCAATCGTGAGGTCGGTTCTCGAGGTCGGACAAGCCAGATCGTAACACACGGACAGATAAAGTACAAATACGGTAGGCAAAGGCGGAGTCAAAGTACAGGCAGGATTCGGCAACGGGGTATCAGATATATCGGGGTACAAAATCGGGAGGCAGAAACAGAGTCTAGGAACGAGCCGAGGTTCGGCAACAGGGTATCAGAAAATATCGAAGTACAAGATCAGAGTTCAGGCGGATAGTCGAGGCAGGCAGAAGTCATAACAAATAATCACAATCAAACTAGTACTTTAGCTATCAAAAACTATCTAAGTGTAGGATTACAGCTCCAGCTGGTCCCGGCACACTTAAGGATCTGACTACGGATCTGGGTGCTCCCACATATGTGATCGCAACGCCAGACACCAGATGAATGAACAGCCAGCAGTATATATACATTAGGTGTCCCCCAGCACCTCCCTGATTGCTGGACCAATGGGAAGTGGAGCTATGGTCAGCTGACCTGCCTGGTCAGCTGACTCTCCCCTGGTGTCATAAATTTTGTCTGAGTGCGCGCGCGCGTCACTCTGAATCTTGAGGGACCACGAGTCCCAGCCAGCACAGCCCCGCTCTGCGGTGTCTCCGCAGCGGGGACCTGCCGGCTAACCGCCGCATCCAGCGCGGTGGTTTCGCCGCTCTCTGCCGGCTGATGCACGGAGGTAGCCGCCTCATGATGTGAGGAGGCGGCTGCCTCTCCGTGCGAGTAGCTGCCGTGTGCGGAAGGAGCCGCCCGCCGCTGGCTCATGGCGGCGGCTCCTCCGCGCTTTCTCACAAGTAGTGTGAGTGTGGCAGCAGGTAGGTAGGCAGCGTGACATAATAGCCCTGGTACCTAGCGTTGATACCAGGGCTGTAAATAAACACAACAGGAGGTCCCAGACAGCGGTCGTGCAGCCCACATCGTGTCCAATACACAACTGGGACAACACAGTTTTCAACCCGGGCACCTCAGAAAAATTAAACCTTTTTTTTTTTTTTTTTTTTTTTTTTAATGGTTTACTTTTTTTTTTTTTTTTTACAGCAAATTACACAGATATAGCTATTGTTTGACGTAATAGCTGGTGGCAGAGTGGCAGCAGAAGGTAAAATCTGTGTACCCTTGGCAGTGGGAAACACAGACAGGCAGCAGCAGCAGCAGGAGGAATGGAGGAGTAGTGTGAGTGTGGCAGCAGGTAGGTAGGCAGCGTGACATAATAGTCCTGGTACCTAGCGTTGATACCAGGGCTGTAAATAAACACAACAGTAGGTCCCAGACAGCGGTCGTGCAGCCCACATCATGTCCAATACACAACTGGGACAACACAGTTTCAACCCGGGCACCTCAGAAAAATTAAACCTTTTTTTTTTTTTTTTAATGGTTTACTTTTTTTTTTGCAGCAAATTACACAGATATAGCTATTGTTTGACGTAATAGCTGGTGGCAGAGTGGCAGCAGAAGGTAAAATCTGTGTACCCTTGGCAGTGGGAAACACAGACAGGCAGCAGCTGAAGGGCAGTACACAGCAGCCCACTGTAGATGTAAAATGTCTGGCTGCAGGCGACGTAATAGTCAAAGTGAACCAGGCTGGCTTAGTGAGCAGGAGCCAGGAGGTGGTAAAGGGTGGTAAGGCACATTAACGATGGTTCTTCCAGGAGCCAGTTCATGTCCCCCTCTCGCCGACAACAGGGGCCAGGAACTAGTGTTGGGCGAACAGTGTTCGCCACTGTTCGGGTTCTGCAGAACATCACCCTGTTCGGGTGATGTTCGAGTTCGGCCGAACACCATGAGGTGTTTGGCCAAACCGTTCGGCCACATGGCCGAACTAAGAGCGCATGGCCGAACGTTCCCCGAACGTTCGGCTAGCGCTGTGATTGGCCGAACGGGTCACGTGGTTCGGACCCGAACGCGCTCTGATTGGCCGAACGGTCACGTGGTTCGGGTAAATAAATACCCGAACCACGTCATATCTCCGCCATTTGTCTGTGGGTTTAGCTTTGGGTAGGCAGGCAGGGTAGTTCGCTCTCCTGTCACTCTAGCCAGGGTCCCCCCCAGTCATTGTGTGTCGCTGCTGGGAACAGTAGTACACCGCTCGCTCAGCCACACTATATATAGCATTGTTTACTGCCACTGTGTACCTCGCTCAGCCACACTATATATAGCATTGTGTTTACTGCCACTCTGTGTACACGGCTCAGCCAGACTATATAGCATTGTGTGTACTGCCACTGTGTACCTCGCTCAGCCACGCTATATATAGCATTGTGTTTACTGCCACTCTGTGTACACGGCTCAGCCAGACTATATAGCATTGTGTGTACTGCCACTGTGTACCTCGCTCAGCCACGCTATATATAGCATTGTGTTTACTGCCACTCTGTGTACACCGCTCAGCCAGACTATATAGCATTGTGTGTACTGCCACTCTGTGTACACGGCTCAGCCAGACTATATAGCATTGTGTGTACTGCCACTCTGTGTACACGGCTCAGCCAGACTATATAGCATTGTGTGTACTGCCACTCTGTGTACACCGCTCAGCCAGACTATATAGCATTGTTTACTGCCACTCTGTGTACACGGCTCAGCCAGACTATATAGCATTTTTTACTGCCACTCTGTGTACACCGATTAGCCAGACTATATAGCATTGTGTGTACTGCCACTCTGTGTACACCGCTCAGCCAGACTATATAGCATTGCGTACTCTGCCAGTCAGTGTGTATATTGCTGGGATCAGTAATACTCCACTCACCGCCAACCACTATATGAGCTCACCATGAGTTCCTCAGAGACCTCTGCTGTGAGCAGCACTCCCAACAACAGCAACAGCCAACACCCCACGCAAGCTATAACATCCACCCCAGCAGCCAGTGGTCAGCAGCAGCCCTCCCCGGAGGAGAACGTTGTGTCCATCGGTCCATCGCCAGAGCGATTAATGAGGGCTGCCATTGAGGAGATGATGGGGCCTGATGTGGAGGAGGAGGTCTGGCTCAGGCCAGCATCCCAAGTTAATGTTGAGGACGATGAGGGGTCTGTGTCTGGGGATGTTGGGGTGGCAGAGGTGGTGGGTGGGTCAGACTCAGGAGAAGAGTTGTATGATGAGGATGATGATCGGGACCATCTGTATGTGCCTCAGAGTCCGACCCCGGAAAACATGTTGTATCGTGTGTTTAGGTACTAAAATCTGCGTTCCCACTTCCCAGTACTGCCCGCAGTGCCCGGGTCCACGGATCCATATAATTTTTTGGGCAGCACTATCAAACTGTGGTACTATGAGTGAGTTGCCATGGTCCTTCTGTGCTGCCTGTCACACTCACCGTCTGTCTGCAGATGGATTGTTCAACACAGCTACGCCATCTGACATGTAGTCCTGGACCTTGACCATCTTCTCCAGGCGATTGGTGTTGGAGGACGTGGAACTGCCCGATTGCTGTTCTGTGGGCTGCTGCATGGGTGTCAGAAAATGTTCCCACTCCAAGGACACTGCCAATACCATTCCCTTTTCGGCACTAGCAGCAGCTTGTGTTCTTTGCTGCCCTCCTGGTCCTCCTGGGTTTGCTGAAGTCAGTCTGTCGGCGTACAACTGGCTAGAGAAGGAGGAGGATGTCAATCTCCTCTCTAAAGTCTCCATCCTCAAGGGCCTGCTGGAATTGTTCCATTTTTGACCTGTCTGACACTTTCTTCAATCAGTTTTTTAACATTGTGTTTGTATAAACTGGGTATAAACCCAGTAATTGGTGTTGTCCAGATTCCAGAATAATGAATAATAATGAATAGTGAATAATGCGCGGGCCGCGTTCAATGCAGTCTAGCATGAATTGAGCCATGTGTGCCAGAGAGTCCTGCCAGACTCCTCTGTCTTCATGTTCTTGTGAGCGTTGTGATTGTTGTGATGCACCATATTCGTCACCAGCATCACTTTCTTCCTCTTCTGCTGTCCATTCCCGCTAAATTGTGGAAGTCCAACGTGCACCGCTCTGTCCCTCGGCAGTGGGGGCATCCAATTCCTGCTCCAACTCCAGCTGTTCCTCGTCCTGTTCTTTGTCATAGCTGGGACCAGCGTTTCCTGAGGCAGGTTGCCTGATGTTGGTATCATCACGCTGATCGTTTTCATCTTCAGAATCCCCCACTTGCATCATGCCAGCGGTTTCCATCTTCAACATTGATTTCTTCAGTAAACACAGCAGTGGTATTGTAATGCTGACTGTAGAGTTGTCACTGCTCAGTCACGCAACGTGGATTGCTCAAAATTTTGGAGGACTTGGCAGAGATCCAACATAGTGGCCCATTTAGATCCACAGAAGCTTGGTAGCTAGCTGCTGGAATGCGCCTCGGCACTGCGCAAAAGCGTGCTAGCATGTGCAGCGTAGAATTCCAGCACGTAGGGAGGGACATCACCCAGCGAGCGATGGTGCGCTAGATTAAAGCGCTCCTGCATCTCTTGGTGAGTCCTTCAGAAGCGGTACTGGACTTTTAACAATGTTTTTTTTTTTCCTTCAACAGAAGATCTGCCACATTGGAGTGAGGAGGACGCCGCCGACCCCGACACCAAGCTGAACCCCGGCGAACTCCAAGCAGAGGATCTTCAGGAACCCTCAAGGCTTTGAGCAAGCTGAGGAGGATCAGCAGTCCCGACGAGACCTCTCCTCATATGCGACTGAGTGCAGTGGAGCTCCCCAGAACAACCTCTCAGTTGTCACTTTGTCACTGGTCACTTTGTCACTTTGTCATTTTGTCACTTGTCACTTTGTCACTTGTCACTTGTCACTTTGTCACTTGTCACTTTGTCATTTTGTCACTTTGTCACTTGTCACTTTGTCACTTGTCACTTGTCACTTTGTCATTTTGTCACTTTGTCACTTTGTCACTGGTCACTTTGTCACTTTTCACTTGGTCACTTGTCACTTGGTCACTTGGTTACTTGTCCAGATGATCTCGGTACACCTCCTGCGATTCAAATTCCTGCACACATTGCTCTGGGATTTGGGTGTGATGAATGATGCATCTAACTGGCCACCGGAGGCAATTAAGGCCTTCAAAACATTGAAAGCAGCTTTCTGTTCCGCCCCCATTTTGCGTCATGTTGAGTTGTTGACGTCATGTTCATCCTCGGCCTCGCCTTGCATTTCAGTGTGAGGTGCATTTTCCACAGAAAAAGGTTGTGAATCCGGGCACAACATTTGTGGCTGTTCCATTGACCTTTCACAGGTAGAAGATTGTGAGGGTGGGAATAGCTCCTCCGAATAGCCCATTGTGTCCTGAAAACTACTCATTGCATTGCTTTGCGCACACATTTTTTTGTCCTCATGCAAGGCCTGAGTTGCACCTGAAAGCGTGGCCTTCTCCTCCTGCGCCTCCTCCTGTTCCATCACGTCTGCTGCTGCTGGGTTAGCGTTGATGCCCGGTCCCTGTTTATTGAACCTCTTATCTTTATTACATTTACGACTGCATGGCGGTAAAAAGCATGCTATCCGCACGCTTCTTGTCCTCATGCAAGGCCTGGGTTGTTGTGTCTCAAAAAGCATGGCCTTCTCCTCCTGCGCCTGCTCCTGTTCCATCACGTGTGCTGCTGCTGCTGGGTTAGCGTTACCGGTACCTTTTCCTGGAACCTCTTCTCTGTATTACATTTATGACTGCATGGCGACAAAAAGCATGTTACCTGTGCAAAGAAACATGACATTTTCCACATTTAAAAGACAGTTTTTCCTTTGAAACTTTACAATCAATTTTCTCAAAAACTATAAGCTCTTTTTCAAATATTTTTTTTCCTCTTGTACCCACTCCCAAGGTGCACATACCCTGCTAATTTGGGGTATGTAGCATGTAAGGAAGCTTTACAAAGCACGAAAGTTCGGGTCCCCATTGACTTCCATTATGTTCAGAGTTCGGCGCGAACACCCGAACATCGCGGCGATGTTCGGCGAACGTTCGCGAACCCGAACATCTAGGTGTTCACCCAACACTACCAGGAACTCGCCTTCCACCCACGCCTGGTTCATCTTGAGAAACGTCAGTCTGTCCACAGACTTGTGAGACAGACGTGAACGTTTCTCGGTGACCACGCCACCAGCTGCACCGAAGCAGCGCTCGGACAGCACGCTGGGGCGTACTGTGCCAGCTCGCTCCAGATCTCCAGGCGCTTGACCCAATACTCCATGGGATCAACAGGGGCATCGCTGTCAAGCCCGCTGTAGGACCCCATGTAGTCAGCCACCATGCGGGTCAGGCGCTGGCTGTGACCGGAGGAGGATGCTGCTGCATGCACCTCCTCTCTAGTCACTGCTGCCGGAGCCTCTACAGTCCTGTAGAGCTCGTTGCTGAGAGACAGCAGGTCTGTGGGGCGCTTGCTGCTGGATGCAGGCACCTGCTGCTGCCTCTGTGCTGGCTGGACAGTGGGGGTGGAAGGCTGGGGGAAGGCTTCCTCCAAGCGCTCAACAAGGGCCTGCTGCAAGCTCCTTATTTGTTGCGCTGGGTCTCCTCCTGCAGGCGGCAGGAACTGGCTCAACTTCCCCTTGAGGCGTGGGTCCAACATCATGCTGATCCAGATTTCCTCCCTCTGCTTCATCTGGATCACCCTGGGGTCCTTGCGCAGGCACGCCAGCATGTGCGCTGCCATTGGGAAGAGGCGGGCCACGTGTGCTGGCACATCGATGGCAGTGCTGTCCTCATCCTCCTCCTCTGCCGCCTCATCCTCTCTCGACCCCCGCACCAACTCAGCTGCGCTGTGCTGATCCCCCTCATCAGCAGCAAGGTCAGGGACCTCCACCAAGTCCTCCTCCTCCTCCCCCTCAGAGGTGGACTGTGCAGCTGCTTGCCGCTCCTGCTGGTCCAAGGCTGCCGCTCCCTGTTCCAGCAAAGCATCGAGGGCCCTGTTCAGCAGACAAACTAGGGGCACCCACTCGCAGACCATAGCATGGTCCCTGCTCACCATGTTAGTGGCCTGCAGAAAGGGAGCCAGCACTAAGCACACCTGCTGCATGTGCCTCCAGTCATCATCGGGGACGATGGACGGGATGTTGCTGGTCTTGTCCCTTCTCTGAGCGGCGGAAACAGTGGCCAGGGCAAGGTACTGGTTGATAGCGTGCTTCTGTTCAACCAGACGCTCCAACATCGCCAGGGTGGAGTTCCAGCGAGTTGGAACGTCAAGGATCAGCCGATGGCGTGGCAGCTCCAGCTCCTTTTGCACGTCTTCCAGGCTCGCACAGGCTGCAGCCGAGCGCCGGAAGTGACGCACAACGTTCCTTGCCGTTTCCAGCAGTTCGCCCATCCCCTGGTAGGTGCTCAAGAACTTCTGCACCACCAGGTTCAGCACGTGGGCAGGACAGGGGATGTGGGTCAGGTTTCCCCTGTCAATTGCGGCAACCAGATTGGCCCCATTGTCGGCCACCACCTCTCCGACTCTGAGGCCTCTGGGGGTCAGCCAAATCCTCTCCTGCTCCTGGAGTTTGGCCAACACATGGGTTGCCGTCAGTTTGGTCTTCCCAAGGCTGACCAACTGCAGCAGCGCTTGGCAATGGCGGGCCTTCACGCTGCTGCTGAGGCGGGGGGTTTGGCCAGGTGTGCCGGAGGATGGCAGAGGATCGGAGGAACCTGCTGCAGTTCCCCTGACCCTGCGGGGTGGCACCACCCACTGTGTTGCTACTGCTGCTGCTGTGCCCGCTGCTGCTCTCCCATCCTCACCCCCTTCCACCAAGCTGACCCAGTGGACAGTGAAGGACAGGTAGCAGCCTGTCCCGAAGCGGCTGCTCCAGGAGTCCATGGTGACGTGGACCCTTTCACCAACCGCGTGCTCCAGCCCTCGCTCCACATTGGCCATCACAAAGCGGTGCAGTGCAGGAATGGCCTTGCGGGCGAAAAAGTGTCTGCTGGGGAGCTTCCAGTCTGGGGCTGCACAAGCAAGCAGCGCACGCATGTCGCTCCCCTCCTGCACGAGCGTGTACGGCAGGAGTTGGGAGCACATGGCCCGTGCCAGCAAGCCGTTCAGCTGACGCACACGACGGCTGCTGGGAGGCAGAGCCCTAACCACCCCCTGGAAGGACTCGCTCAAAAGGCTCTGGCGTGGCCTTTTGCTGGCACGGGAATCAGCGGACACAGCAGAGGAGGCCACTGAGGACTGGCTGCCAGAACAGGCCTCAGTGTCGGCGGCAGGAGTTGCAGAGGGGGGAGGAGCAGTGCGTTTCCGCACTCCTGCTGGTGCTGCTGGAGGAGCAGGAGGGCGGGTGGCTGCTGTTGCTGCTGCTGCTGCTATAGGCTGTGCAGTGATGGGTGTGGTGCCACTGCCAGCACCAGATGCCTTCAGCCTCTGGAACTCCTCATGCTGGTGGAAATGTTTCGCAGCAAGGTGGTTGATGAGCGAGCTGGTGCTGAACTTTAAGGGGTCTGCACCTCTGCTCAACTTCCGCTGACAGTGGTTGCAAGTAGCGTACTAGCTGTACACTGTGGGCATGGTGAAAAATCGCCAGATTGGTGACAAAAACAACCCCCTACGGCCTGGAGCCGCTGCTGCCTGTCTCCCTGTGGTGGTTGGGGCGGGGGCTTGGGTGCGGCTGGTGGAGGTACTGGCAGATGCTGCTGCTGCTGCTGCTGAGCCTGAGACACCAGCAGGCTGTGGGACCTGCCTACTGCTGCCAATGCTTGCAATGATGCGCCTCCTTGCAAGGCCCACAAGCGCATCCTCCTCCTCCTCCTCAGAGCTGCTGATGACGACATCCCCTGGAGCTGGTGGCACCCAGTCTTTGTCTGTCACCGTGTCATCATCATCATCCCCCTCCTGAAACATGTCCTGCTGGGATGATGACCCCCCAAACTCCTCTCCTGATGCATGGATGGGCTGCTTGACTGTCGCCACAGTCTTGCTGTCCAATCCCTCCTCCCCCAAAGTGCCCATCAGCATCTCCTCCTCAAGATCGCCAACAACAGCAGACAATTGACTCATGATGCCTGGGGTCAAAAGACTGCTGAATGACAGGTCGGCGACTGACGGTGAACTGGCCTCCTCCCCAGGCCCTGCTGGGTGGCTGCAGCGAAAGGGGTGGTGGTGGTGAGGGTGGAGGCCTCGGATGCAGAGCTGATGGCGGGCTGCTCATCCTCCGTCATCAGTTGCACCACAGTGTCTGCATCCTTTTCCTCAATGGGACGTTTCCGACCCGGCTGGAGCAAAATAGGAGCAGGTACTACACGTTGCTGCTGCTGTGTCTCTGCAGCGTGAGTTGCTCCTGCTGGGCGGCGCCCAAGGCGTCCACGGCCAGTGGCTATAGGAGGAATGTTAGCCACTGACGCAGCTGCTGCTGCTGCGGAACTGTGCATGGTGGCGCGGCCGCGGCTTGCCACAATGCTGCTCCCTCTCATCTTGATTCCCTTGCTGCCCTTCCCCTTGCCCAAACCGCGCTGGCTGACACTTCCAGACATCTTTGATGTTTTGGGCGTAAACAAAAACGTTTTTTAAAAGGGCGGGTGAAAAAGTGGGGTACTTTAATGGAGTGGGTTGGTGGGTGAGGTGACTCTAATCACTAAGTGATTAGATCGCTAAGTGATTAATAGTACAGAACTAATACAAAATACAATAATTCAGTAATCAGTATAAGTGTGAACAGTGAACAGTGAGTGTGTCCCCTAGTACACTAACTAGAAAATACAATAATCAGTAGTAATCAGATTAAGTAGAAGGAAATAGAGTGTGTGTGTGTGTGTACTGAGTGCACGCACACACACACGCAGGAGCTAGCCTATGAACAGTGACTGAGTGTCCCTAGTAGTAAGTAGTAAGTAAGTGTACAACTAGAAATTACAATAATCAGTAGTAATCAGAAGGAAATAGAGTGTGTGTACTGACAGTGCACGCACACACACACGCAGCACAGGAGCTAGCCTATGAACAGTGACTGAGTGTCCCTAGTAGTAAGTAGTTACTAGTAAGTACAACTAGAAATTACAATAATCAATAGTAATCAGAAGGAAATAGAGTGTGTGTACTGCACGCACACACGCAGGAGCTATGAACAAACAGTGACAGTGAGTGTCCTAGTACAGTTACTACAAAATACAATCACTCAGTAGTAAAGGACAGCAGAAACACTGGTATAATAAACTAACAGAGGACAGGAGGACAGCTGCCCACACAGGCAAGGCCCTGAGGCCTAAAGCAGTGTAAGCTTGCCTGCAGCAGCTGTGTCTGTCTCTATGTAACACACAAGCTACTAACTAAAATACAATGAGCCTGATTCACCAAGCGGTGCAAAGTGTTTGCACGCTGGTGAAAAGGTCCTTATCACGCCTAAACTCACTTTAGGCATGATAAGAAGAAACTCGCGCGAAGTTACCGCGCGTACGCGCGTAAGTGCGCGCGCAGCACCCGACGCTTCGCGCGAAGCTCCCATTAAGCCCTATGGGACTTTGCACGCGCTCTCACGCGCGAACGCGCGAACGCGCGTACGTGCGGTAACTTCGCGCGAAGAGCAGGAAAAAGCGGTGATAACTCAGTGGTGAAAAGGTCATCACGCCTAAAGTCTTTTAGGCGTGATAACTGGGTTATCACCGCTTTGTGAATCGAGCCCAATGTCTATCTAACTAACAACAATATAGGTGTGTATAGGAGGTGTATGTGAGCAAAAACGCTAGGTAATTGACCACAATAGAGCTCTTGCTAAGCCAAAGCACAAAGGAGCAGATCTCTCTCTGTACAAAGTCAGGCAAGGACAGAAAAACGGAACATGGCGGCCGCTTCTTATAGGGTAGGGGCTGGCCAGGGTCCCCCTCTGTGATTGGCTGCCGTCAGAGGGCCTGGGAGCCCTCTGATTGGCTCTAAGGACATCAATCTGGGCTATGACGCTATTCGAGCTCGGTATTCGAGCTCGAATAGCGCTGTTTGCTCGAATAGCTCGAATAGTGAATGGGCTATTGGAGTTCACTCGAATAGCCCATTCGAATAGCTGCAGCTATTCGAGCTCGGTATTCGAGCTCGAATAGCTGAAAAAGAGCTCGAATATTCGAGCTACTCGAATATTCGAGCTCTGCTGAGCACCACTGCTTATCTGTCAGTGTGTTGCCGACCTGGCGAGCCCGACCTCGAGAGTTATCTCTCCTATTAAGAGATAGTCTCCAGACCAGATAGTGACATCCACCTTTAGGTGTCACTCACTCTCTGGCCTTCCCTATCTTCAGCCTGACTCCACCCCTTGAGGAGTCTCAGGCTGCTGGAAGGTTCCTGTGCTCTCAGAGCTGTGTCTCTTTACTGTCTATTATCACCTGCTCAGCAGGTGCATTACTCAAAGTACTACTGTTGCACCAAACACTCACATACCAAAAGGTGTCCAGAGGTTAGCAATATATCTGTATTATCGGTGATTCTACAGATCATCAATAATCAGGTATATATCTGCATTCTTGGTGATACTGCAGATCACCAATAATCATATTCCCTCTGCGTGCTGACACCAATCGTTACAGAACGGCAGACCAAACCCAAATGGACGCACTCCGCAGCCGTCTCGATGTACTTACCACTATGGTGGAAAATTACACCCGAGTACTGGACAGTCACCAGACTCAACTCTACGCTTTGTCTGGGACTGTACAAGTTTATTTGATGGCTGTGGATACCGTGCAATCTCCTCCTAGCACAGACATACGTATGCCTGTACCTGAAAGGTTTTCTGGTCACAGATCTGACTTCCGGAATTTTGGAAACAGAGTGTTATCATACTTTGAGTTAAGACCTAATTCCTCAGGAACCATGGCACAGAGAGTAACCTTCATTAAGACTCTATTGTCAGGGGATTCCAAGACTTGGGCGTATAGTCTTCCCACGGGGGATAAGGCCCTGACCTCGGTAGAGGAATTTTTTTAAGCTATGGCTATAATTTACGATGACCCGGACATTGCCTCGACCACTGAGCGGAAGCTCAAGTTGCTGCGGCAGTGTAAAGGTCCGGTAGAGAACTATGCTGCGGAGTTTAGAAAGTGGGCAGTGTCAGCTCGATGGGACTCATTTGCTCTTTTAGAGTGTTTCTTATCAGGGTTGTCAGACGCAGTTTCTGATCTAATGTTGGGTCATCCTGAGCCCAAATCCATCGATGAGGCCATTTCATCGGCCATCAGAATTGATCGTCGTTTACGATACCAAAGACAGACCCGGGCTAGGAAAAATGTGAGGTACTTGTCCTACACAGCGTCTCCTTCTGCTCCATCTCCACCTGATTCACCCCCACCGGAACCAATGCAGATTGGTCGGGCGAGATTGTCTCAGGTGGAACGGAGACGCAGGCAAACAGAGCAGCTCTGTTTTTACTGTGCAGAGGGGGGTCATAAGGTACAGAATTGTCCCAAGAAGTCGGGAAACGCTGCCGCCTAGGTGTAGTCGGAGGTAATACCCTAGGCGCGCAGTCATTACCTCTCGATGACAAACGTTTTCTTCTCCCTTGCACTATATCCTGGCAAGATAAGACAGAGACTACTGAGGCCTTCATAGATTCTGACTCAGCAGCTAAGTTTATGGATTATGAATTTGCCAAGAGATTGGGGATTCCGATCTCCCCACTAAAACAACAGATTTGGGTCACTGCGGTGGATGATTCCCCTCTGCAAAGTAATCACCCTCTTTCTCAGACCCCAGAATTGGGGGTCACAATAGGGGTGTTGCATAAAGAAAGTTTATCATTTTTTGTGTTACGAGTGGCAACCTCCACGATCATTCTTGGCATGCCATGGTTACAAATTCACTTGCCTCAGATCAATTGGGCTATGGGTCAGCTAACAAGCTGGTCTGCCCATTGCTATCATCATTGTCTTGCGAAAGTAACCTTTGGTAAAACCAAGATTCACATGGAGGGATTGCCAGATCAATATTCAGAATTTGCAGACGTGTTCTGTCCCAAGTCAGCAGATAAACTTCCTCCACACCGTCCCTTTGATTGCCCCATTGATCTCAGGTCTGGTAGTATGCCCCCTAGAGGTCATCTCTATAACTTATCTGGGCCAGAGAAATTGGCCATGCAGGAATACATCCGAGAAAACGTAGCTAAAGGTTTTATTCGCCCTTCTCGATCTCCAGCCGGGGCAGGGTTCTTTTTTGTGAAAAAGAAAGATGGAGGCCTCTGGCCTTGCATTGATTATCAGGGCTTAAATAAAATTACAGTAAAGAATCGCTATCCCTTGCCGTTAATAGACGATTTGTTTACTCAAGTCACCAATGCTAAGATTTTTTCAAAACTGGATTTGGAATGGAAGACGGCCTTTAACACACCCGACAAGCATTACGAGTACCTGATGATGCCCTTCGGGTTGTGTAATGCCCCTGCCGTTTTTCAAGAGCTGATTAACGAGGTCTTTAGAGAGGTGTTGGGCAAATTCGTCCTGGTATACTTAGACGACATACTAATTTTCTCGTCCAACCTCTCAGAGCACAGAGATCATGTTAAGTTTGTGTTACGGAAGTTGAGACAAAACATGCTGTACGCCAAGCTGGAGAAATGCATTTTCGAGGTAACCTCTGTTGCCTTCCTGGGGTACATAATTTCGACCTCTGGCCTCTCTATGGACCCTGGAAAAGTTTCTGCTGTCTTGGAGTGGCCTCAGTCTGTAGGACTGAAGGCAGTCCAGAGATTCCTGGGGTTTGCCAACTACTACAGGAGGTTCATAAAGGGGTACTCTACGGTGATCTCGCCTCTCACCAGTCTCACCAAGAAAGGGGCAGATACTCACCACTGGTCCCCAGAGGCCCATGCTGCTTTCTCCACTCTAAAGAAATTGTTCTGTACTGCACCCATTTTGAGACATGTCGACACCACCTTCCCCTTTATCGTGAAGGTAGATGCCTCGGAGGCAGGGGTAGGGGCTGTGCTGTCTCAGCGTTCTGGGTTGCAGGGAAAGTTACACCCCTGTGCCTATTTTTCATGTAGGTTTTCGCCCGCAGAGAAAAACTACGACATAGGCAATAGGGAACTTCTAGCCATTAAGTTGGCCTTTGAGGAATGGCGACATTGGCTAGAGGGTGCAGAACATACCATTACTGTCTATACTGACCACAAGAATTTGGAGTACATTGAGGGCGCTAAGAGACTTAGCCCCCGACAGGCTCGGTGGTCATTGTTCTTCTCGAGATTCCGATTTGTAATCACGTATACCCCGGGTAGTAAGAACATCAAAGCTGATGCTTTGTCCAGATTTTTTGAGCCCGAGACAGCACAGCCCTAAGACCCAGAAACCATTCTGCTGCAGAAAGTGGTTCTGGCCGCCACTGAGACCTGGAGGGACTGGACAAAAACATTGAGTCCGTTCCAACAGAATGTACCTGAGGGAAAGCCTGAAGGGGTCATGTTTGTACCACTGTCTTTTCGTCTACAAATACTGCAGTTGTTTCATTCCCACAAGAATGCTTGGCATCCTGGGGCCACCAGAACTCAGGACCTCATAGCAAGATGTGCCTGGTGGCCATCATTGGCAACTGACTGCAAAGAGTATGCAAGAGAATGTGCAGTGTGTGCCAGAAGCAAACCCTCCCGTCAGGCACCTGTTGGGACATTGCAATCATTACCAGTCCCGAGTGAACCATGGACCCATCTGTCCATGGATTTTGTGGGCGAACTCCCCAGGTCTGAGAACATGACGGTCATTTGGGTGGTAGTTGATCGTTTCAGCAAGATGGCCCATTTTGTCCCCGTGAAAGGACTTCCCTCGGCCCAGGAATTGGCTGATCTCTTCATCCAACATATTTTCCAGGTGCATGGTATCCTGGAAAATATAGTGTCAGATCGGGGAGTCCAATTTATTTCAAAATTTTGGAGGGCATTCTGCCATCAGTTAGACATGGAGTTATCTTTTTCATCAGGCTACCACCCACAGACCAATGGCCAGACCGAGAGAACCAATCAGTCTCTGGAACAGTTTCTGAGATGTTATGTGGCAGATGTTCAAACTGACTGGGTCAAATTCCTGCCATTTGCAGAATTTGCACACAACAACTTGAAGAGCTCCTCCTCTGGTTTTTCTCCATTCCAGGTGGTAACAGGAAGGTCACCTAAGTTCACCCAATTACCAGTGGTTGCCACTCCGTTTCCAGCCCTGGAAGATTGGCAGAGGTCCTTGAAACAGACTTGGGGAATGGTAGAAAGAAATCTTTGGAGGGCTTTCCAGAGTCAGAAGAAACAAGCTGATAAAAGACGTTCCATAGAATGGGAATTCTTTCCAGGCGACTTGGTTTGGGTGTCCACACGACATTTGGCTCTGAAGAAACTATCTCCTAAGCTAGGTCCCAGATTTGTGGGTCCGTTTCCTGTGAGCAGGAAAATCAATGATGTCACTTATGCCATTGATCTCCCCACCAGCATTCGAGGTGTGAGATCGTTCCATGTGTCCTTGCTCAAGCCAGCAGTGCACGTGGATTCCGCTCCCTCCCCCTGTGTTGATTGATGACCAACCTGAATATGAAATTGAGAAGATTCTAGACTCCCGGCTTGTGCAGAATTCCGTGCAGTATTTAGTGCATTGGAAGGAGTATGGCATTGAGGAGAGAACTTGGGTGCCAGAATGTCGCATGCACGCAGAGGAGTTGAAAAAGGAGTTTCATGATTTACACCCTGAGAAGCCAGGCAGGAGATGTCTGGAGTCCACCCCTCGGGAAAAGAGGGGGGGGGGTTCTGTGAGAGATTGCGGAAAAGCCGCCGCGTGTGCTACTGAGGAGCCGGCTGATTCCGCGTCCAGTGCGGCGGTTTGCACGTGGAAGCGTGTGTCTAGTGGCAGGGCGGAACGCGGAAAAGCCGCCGCATTCAACAACAGTCAGGCGGCTGGTTCCGCGTCCAGCACGGCGGTTTGCACGCTGCAGCGTGTGTCTGGTGTGGCTGGGTCTGTTAGTGCACACAGGCTTTAGGAATACACGCGCGCGCGCTGAGAGGCAGAATTCTTATACTAGGCAGGGAGAGTCAGCTGACCACGCCGATCAGCTGACTCCTGAGCAGGATACTATTGGTTGAGCAATTAGGGGTGGTGCTGGAGAGCACTACTCCATATATAGTTTCTGCTGGCCAGTTGCAAGTTGTCTGCCGTTGCGATCACTACGTGAAAGCACTCAGACCTCAGTCAGATCCTACAGTGTGTTTGAACCAGGTGGACCTGGCAATTCACACTTAGCCAGATTACTTGAACTGTTATTCTGTTTATGCTCGGACTAGTTCCAGGGTGTAGAGACCAAGGACCTCACACCCAGCTTAGGGAACTGTACTATCATTTGTGTTATACTCCAGACTAGTTTCAGGGTGTAGAGACCAAGGACCTCACACCCAGATTAGGGAACTGTATTACCATCTGTGTTATTCTTCAGACTAGTCCCAGGGTTCTGAGACCACGGACCTCGTACACAGACTAGGGAACTTTATTACCATGTGTGTTATTTTTCAGACTGGTTCCAGGGTGCTGAGACCACGGACCTCGCACCCAGACTAGGCATTGTTTGATATCTGTTATGACTTATTGCTTTTCTGACTACTCCTCTGTCTTCTGATTCTGTACCTCGCATATCTGATATTCCGTTGCCAGACCCTGCTTTGCCTTGGATAGCGAATCAGCCTTCTGTCTTTGTACTTATCTGTCAGTGTGTTGCCGACCTGGCGAGCCCGACCTCGAGAGTTATCTCTCCTATTAAGAGATAGTCTCCAGACCAGATAGTGACATCCACCTTTAGGTGTCACTCACTCTCTGGCCTTCCCTATCTTCAGCCTGACTCCACCTCTTGAGGAGTCTCAGGCTGCTGGAAGGTTCCTGTGCTCTCAGAGCTGTGTCTCTTTACTGTCTATTATCACCTGCTCAGCAGGTGCATTACTCAAAGTACTACTGTTGCACCAAACACTAACATACCAAAAGGTGTCCAGAGGTTAGCAATATATGTGTATTATCGGTGATTCTGCAGATCATCAATAATCGGGTATATATCTGCATTCTTGGTGATACTGCAGATCACCAATAATCAGATTCTCTCTGCGTGCTGACACCAATCGTTACAGTATCTATTACATTTTGAAAAAATGTGACCTAAAATGTCAACATTTCAAATATTTCAACTGGATGTGCCATGTTGCCAATTACTTCACTCTACAGAGCCCCACCATCCTACCTGTCTGACATAAAAGAATGCCAGTCCTGGTTCTATTCTGGTCTGGAGTTGGAGCCTAAAGGTGCCCATACACTCGTCAGATTGGCAGCAGACAGATAAGAAATGCATCTGATGATCTATCTGATGCGTTTTTAGAACATTTTTTACCAGGATAGAATTCCAATAGATTTCAGTTTGAAATCTGTTGAAATTCGATCTGATGGCATTTTTTTGCCATCAGATTTCCATTAAGGCCAATGCAAACTGATAAGCAATCTCATCAGATCAACCTAAATTTTCCACCCTGCTAGTTCGATGGAAATCCATCGAAATCGATCGAAATCGCCGCGATCGATCGGTCGGCCAGAAAATCGGCTGAGTGTATGGGCTGCTTAAGAAACGGCTACCACCACACATCCAAGGAAGGCAGCAGGCAGGCATGCACGTCCCGAGGTAGTGACCAAAAATAGCAGTACAGGAGGAGGACTTTCGAGGCCCTGCTGTGTATGTGAAATGAATCAACTTTAAATCCTTTAACGAGAATCTGTTATAGAGGGAAAGTCTGATGGTACCTTCACTGCGATTCACCAGGTTGGTCTCCTCCTCAAGGAGGCGATAATCTTTTATGGAGGGCAAGTCTGCCATTGTGAGTGACCACAGGTAATGGCCGGGGATTCCTGATTCTATTCCGGTCCGGAGTTGGAGCATAAGAAACGGCTACCACCATACACATCCAAGGAAGGCAGCAGGCATGGCATGCACGTCCCGAGGTAGTGGCCAAAAATAACAATACAGGACTCGGAGGAGGACTTTCGAGGCCCTGCTGAGTTTGAAATGAATTAACTTTAAATCCTTTAACGAGAATATGTTATGGCGGACAATGATGACACCACTTGCCACAACAGCTAGGTATATGCAGTGGTGAGGTGGGTTCACTGAACACAAAGGTAGGTAAGTATATGCAGTGATGAGGTGGGCTCACTGAACACAACAGCTAGGTATATGTTGTGATGAGGCGGGTTCACTTAACACAAAAGCTAGGTATATGCAGTGATGAGGTGGGTTCACTCAACAAAACAGCTAGGTATTAGCAGTGATGAGGTGGGTTCACTCAACACAAAAGGTAGGTAAGCATATGCAGTGATGAGGTGGGTTCACTGAACACAACAGCTAGGTATATGCAGTGTTGAGGTGGGTTCACTCAACACAAAGGGTAGGTATATACAGTGATGAGGTGTGTTCACTCAGCACAAAAGGTAGGTAAGTATATGCAGTGATGAGGTGGGTTCACTCGACACAACAGCTAGGTATATGCAGTGATGAGGTGGGTTCACTGAACAAAACAGCTAGGTATATGCAGTGATGAGGTGGGTTCACTCAACACAAAAGGTAGGTAAGTCTATGCAGTGATGGGGTGGGTTCACTGAATACAACAGCTAGGTGTATGCTGTGATGAGGTGGGTTCACTTAACACAGAAGCTAGGTATATGCAGTGATTAGGTGCGTTCACTCAACAAAACAGCTAGGTATATGCAGTGATGAGGTGGGTTCACTATACAGAAAAGATAGGTAAGTATATGCAGTGATGAGGTGGGTTCACTGAACACAACAGCTAGGTATATGCAGTGTTGAGGTGGGTTCACTCAACACAAAGGGTAGGTATATGCAGTGATGAGGTGTGTTCACTCAGCACAAAAGGTAGGTAAGTATATGCAGTGATGAGGTGGGTTCACTCGACACAACAGCTAGGTATATGCAGTGATGAGGTGGGTTCACTCAACACAAAAGGTAGGTATATGCAGTGATGAGGTGGGTTCACTCACCACAACAGCTAGGTATATGCAGTGATGAGGTGGGTTCACTCAACACATCAGCTTGGTATATGCAGTAATGGGTATTATAATGTGCAGCTGCCTATCACACACACAGGTAGTCACTGAATGTGCTGGGCCTGGCAGTGGCACACACACAGTATGAATTACAAAAGCTGTCTATGTAACACAAGTGTCAGTTAGATCAGTGGGACACACAGAAAAAAAAATAGATCATAAGAACAAGATTAGCTCTCAAAAGAGCTGTTGTGGGGTGCTATTATAGCAATAAGAATCAGCCAGGAGCAAGCTAACAAGCCAAGAGCCTAACTAATCTTTCCCTAGGAGAAACAGTCTGCAGCAGCTTGCCCTTCTCTCACTATAGCAGGCACACGAGTGAGTGTAATGGCCGGCGCTCCCTGCCTTATATAAGGGGGGGGGGAGTGGCTCCAGGAGTGAGTGTAGCCTGATTGGCTACAATGTGCCTGCTGACTGTGATGTAGAGGGTCAAAGTTGACCCTAATGGAGCATTATGGGGGCAAACCGAAGTTCCGGGAAAGTTCGCAATCACATGCGAACGCGAACTACCCAAAGTTCGCCTGGAACCGTTTGCCGGCGAACCGTTCGGGCCATCTCTAGTCATATGTCTCTACTCCTTTTGTTGTTCTGTTCTGTCCTGCTTAGACAATCCCATTGGATCTTGGGCAATTACAGGAATTTCTTCCTTGTATTCAATTATGTCTGTGACACAGTATTTTCAAAGTATTTAAATTTTATTTAATCAATGACTTGTAAAAAAATATAAATTTCTGACAGGCACCAGGAACACAATGTGGCACACTCCAATCTTAGTAGGAACAAATTACATACTGAGTACTGAAGGTGGGGTGCAGTTTAGCTGTCCCTGTGGCCAAGGCAGGCATGAGGCTTGGTGTAACAGGCCACGTTTTTAAATTTTAGCTAGTTAATGACATTTTAAAAATCTTTTATATTTCTGGCATGTACAAGGCATACAATGTGGCATGCTTCTATTTTAGTAGAAACAAATTACATCTTGAGCTTGATTCACTAAGACAAATAGCATGCCTTATCAAAGTTAGCACGCCTTATCAAAGTTAACATGGGTTATCAGAGTAGCATAGTGAACTTATGCCTGGTAATTGGCAATGATGAGAGCTCCACTCGTCCTGTCCAGAGCCCTTGCGGGTTTGTAGCGCTTGCTATGCTACTCTGATAAGGCATGTTAAAGAGAACCCGAGGAGGGGTTCTAGGAATGAAATCCCAATACAGAGGCTGGGTCTGCCTAAAGAGCCCAGCCTCTGTTGCTTTTTAGATTCCCCCAGCGCTCAGCGTGACCCCATAAATCACAGCGGCGCTGTGCGGCTGTGTTTACCTTTGTAACGTCAGTGTGGAGGAAAGGGACGTGGGTGGGGACCAGAGCGATGCAGGAGGCGGGGGAGAGCGGAGACTGGCATTACAAAGGTAAACTCAGCCGCTGCTGACACGCTCAGTGTCGGCAGCGCGGCTGTGAATTTTGGGGTCTCGCTGAGCGCAGGGGGTGCTTAGGGGGAATCTTAATAGCAACAGAGGCTGGGCTCTTTAGGCAGACCCAGCCTCTGTATGGGGATTTCATTCCTAGAACCCCGCCTCAGGTTCTCTTTAAAGGGACTCCGAGCAGTGCAGAAACTATTGAAAGATGCATATCATTTTAAAGCTCTCTTTCTCCTCTTTCCAATGATATATAAACCGCCACCCTATGCCTTTTAGTTTTCGCTATTTTCGCGATCGAAATTGCCACCGCCGCGACTTTTTCTGCTGAATGGAGCTGCTGACTTTAGGAAAAAGTCGCCCTGTGTAATACAATGTAACTATGGAAATATGGATATCATTTTAAAGCTCTCTTTCTCCTCTTTCTGACGACACCTAAATCCTCGCCCTACACCTTTTAGTTTTTATTATTTTCGCGATCGAAATCGGCCGCGGCAATTTTGATCGCAAAAATAGCGAAAACTAAAAGGCGTAGGGTGGCGGTTTATATATCATTGGAAAGAGGAGAAAGAGAGCTTTAAAATGATATGTATCTTTCCATAGTTTCTGCACTGCTTGGAGTCCCTTTAACCTTGATAAGGCGTGCTAACTTTGATAAGTCATGCTATTTGTCTTAGTGAACCAAGCCCATTGAATGCTGAAAGTGGGGTGCTGGATCGCTACCCCAGTGTCCAAGTTGGGCATGACACCTTGACATTTTAAAAACTGACATTTAACTTATTTTTTATATTTCTGGCTGGTGCCACAATAATAATTGGTAAAAATCCAAATAAAATAGGACTGTATTACACGTCAGTGCTCTGTAACCCTCTGGTATCCAGGACTCATTCTTTTTTATAAATGTCAGGTAATCGACACAGCTATGTGCTAGATGACTTTGCTTATTTGCCATGATTCTCCAGCTGCAATAAATGTCCAATAACAAACTAAACTCCCCCATGCTAACTTGTTATGTGACCGCAAGTTCGAGCAATAACAAGGCTGTGATTTCCTTGCCCTTAGATGTCCAAAGCTGCACGCACACTACACTGAATAGACCAGTGTGTGTCTACCCTTCGCCAACAGGTGCAGGTAACCCGTTGAACTTCGTTCATTATAGGAATCAGGGATTGCAATTATTTCTCATGAACAAGGAATTCCCAGTAAGTCCATCTCTTCCTACCTCCATGTTTACCCAGTGTGCAGTGATGGTTTCTGCCTTCCCTGCACGTGCTTTGACGACCACATGTCTGTGGTCGCATGGACCTTAGCTCCAATACTGTGTGCCAGACATTGGTTGACCTACCGACCTGGTGTAACCAAACAGACAATGTGGCACATTCCAATCTTAGTAGACACAAGTGACATAATGCATGCTGAAGGTGGGGTGCAGGATAGCTGACCCAGAGGCCAAGGCAGGTATGAGGCCTGGTTTAACAGGCCAAATTTTTAAATTTTAGTTAATAAATTACATTTAAAAATATGTTTCTATTTAATATTTGATATAGCCGAGAGTTTTTGGCTATAAAAGGGTGCTGGATATAGCCGAGATTTATTTAAGCTATATAAATGCGGCTACAACATCAGCTATATCAGCAGGTGACTAAATTAGGTTAAAAAAGTTAATTTGGTTATATCAGTTAATTCAGTTATAAGTTCAAGATAGCATATATGCTTGATAAGAAATGTACCAAAGATTGGGCACCACCATGGGGGTTTAAGGTTAGGCAGCACCGGGGGGGGGGGTGCTTAGGATTAGGCATTACAAGCGGAGGGTTTTAGGATTAGGCACCGGGGGGTCTTAGAGTTAGGCACCACAAGAGGGGTCTTAGGGTAAGCCACCAGGAGGGTCTTAGGTTTAGGCACCACCAGGGGGGTCTTAGGGTTAGGCACCTCCAAGCGGGGCCATAGGGTTAGGCACCACCGGGGTGGTCTTAGGGTTAGGCACCACCGGGTGGGCGCTCCTAATTTGAGATGGAACACAAGAACAGGAAGAAAATTGTAGCTGTAGTGCGTGGATCGTTGCAAAGTGAGTATCTCTCTCAGTGGCAGCATGTTGGGAGGGATGAGCGGGCCGCTCAGGCGCCTGGGCCCAGTCGCACAGGCGACTGCTGCGACCGTGGCCCCTACGCCCGTGCTCCAGCTCATTCACCACCTGGTTAAGGGTATGCTCCAGAAAAAAGGATGTAAGGCATTATGTCACTGATGGTGCCTTCACTGCAACTGACCAGATTAGTGGTCTCCTCAAAAGGATGCAGCAGGCTGCAGGCATCACGGATGAGCACCCATTGCCTCAGGTAAAAATACCCCATCTCCCCAGACACTGTCCTCTAGCCAGTGCACACAGGTACTCATTAACAGCATGTTGCTGATGGCACAGCAGATCCAACATGAACAATATTGAACAACGGTGGTGTTTGGTGTGACAGGCTCAGCCTCAGCCCATAGAGATACTGTAGCTGCAGGCTGAGCTAAATGGTGATGCGAGCGGCAAGCCCTGCCCACAAGATGGCAGACGCTGTTTCAAGCACCCGGTGGCTGTGTTAGAAATAGATTTAAGGGACTTCTGCTGGGCACCCCAGAGTGGACAACCAAGACACCCCACAGCCATATCCGTGGCACAGGCCACAGATATATGATGCTAACAACGCACCTGGTGTCACTGCTATCTCTGCTGTAAGAGGCTTCTGTGTTCCTGATGCTGAGCTCATGCCATCTTGTTCAGAATCTGGCACTATCTTGGCTTTAGTGCTCTTTCCCGACATGGCAACTTTTGATGTTTTGAAAAACTCTGGTATTTAACGAGGAGGCCAGTAGCTTGTCCATCTGCCTCCCAGAAGACTTGTCAGGCTTATCCTTCACCTTATCTAGATGATTCATACTAACACTAAGCGCTGTACTGTCTCCCCGTAGCTCCATAATCAAGTGGCCTGCTTCATCCATTTCGGCATGTAAAAATCCTGTGTAGATAAATTATGGGCCTACCTTTCCAGTTGCTGTGTGTGTGTCCTTCCTGAAGCTTCTGAGTGTGTGCTTAGGTCCTAGCTGGTCGCAGATCACAGCAACACCACCGGCGTTGCAGCCTACCTTAAATGGCCAGATGGAGGCCGAAAATTGAAAAAATAATGCTTCCTGAAGTCTGCCCAGCACTGTGCAGAGGGGGTCAAGTTCTCTGGAAACTCAGATGTCTCTTAACAGGCTCAGATGGTGGAGGAGTTGAAACATATTCATACACTTTTGTGAATATTCTCATTTGTGCAAAAATATTTGCATAAAAATTATGATGAAACAAAAATGGCTATATTCACCAATCGCATTTAGTTAAGAGTAATCAAAATCTCTTCAGATAAATTGAGCACTTGCTTCTGTTCAGGGCAGTGAAGCCTGCTGGCAAAGGTTCTGAACAACAGTGACAACTGTGTTAAAATGCTACAGGATAGACTGGTCAATAGAGAAATGCACAAAGAAATAAGATACATAAAAAAACATAAAAGAGGGGGAGGGGTTTAGAGAGAGAAGAATTAAATGAAAAATATATAATAATTTGCTATTTGTGTATTCGGATTATTCATCATAAAAATGAAAGTGTAAACTAAATTTAATTTTGTTAAAAAAAATAAATAAATATATATATATATATATATATATATATATATATATATATATATATATATATATATATATATATATATATATATATATATACATACACTCACCTAAAGGATCAGGGCAGCCATCAGGGGGGGAGAACTGACGCTGCAGTGAGGGGCCCAGGGCCCTGCCCACCAGGGCCGGTTTAAGCAACAATGGGACCCCAGTGCAAAATAAACCTGGGGGGCCCCCCAACAGATACCATGGAGCAAAAATTGGCATTAAGGGACCTTTTTTGCAGCTGGTATAGTCAGGGTTTGAAGCCCCAATCGGTCGGAGCTCCACATTCTGGCTACCCTAGCCTGCATGGGGGACAAGGGGTTAAAAAGTTTCAGGAGGGGGGACCCCACATAATTTAAAAAAAAAAAATATTCCCACACTCTAAACATAAAAAAAAAAATTAGGAAAATAGGAAAAAAATGCCAGGGATCTTCATACAGCCATATTGCGGCTGTATTGCGATCCCTGGCCAAAGTGCTGCGGCTGCGTATGGACCCCCTGGAAACCCCATCAGGAAATGTATTGCTCTTTCTTTTGATACATGTAAAATTACACTACCGTTAGGTTTGCTACTAAAAGTGACATTTGCCGCATTTAAAAGTATACTTTTTTCCTACGAAACTTTAAAATCGATTTTCTCAAAAACTATAAGGTCTTTTTGAAAAATTGTTTTTTCCTCTTATTCCCAATGATCTCCTTAACATATCCTGCAAATTTAGGGTTTCTAGAATTTAAGGTGGATTTGTTATTAACCATTAAATTCGGCTGGTTTTTAAATGTGTATTTTTTTTCCTTTGAAACTTTAAACTTGATTTTCTCAAAAGCTATAAGGTCGATTTGAAAATGTTTTTTTCCTCTTGTAGCCACTGGGGGCCCCTACAAGCTCTGGGGCCCTGGGGCAGCTGCCTCCTTTGCCTCTATGGTAGCGCCAGCCCTGCTGCCCACCCCTGCAAAGTGCTTGAAGGGCTGCATGTGCTGGCTGTGGGCCTGTGGCTCACTAACCAGCACACCACGTTCTAGCACTGAGAGAAGAGTGACATCAGCTCTTGAACGTTGGGAGCAGATGAGTGAGTCTGCTACAGCAGAATCTCTATACAGGGCCACCACCTATACCTGGCTACCTATACTGGGGCTGGAACCACCTATACCTAGCTACCTATACTGCGGCACCACCTATCCCTGGCTACCTATACTGGGGCACCACCTATACTTGGCTACCTTTACTGAGGGCACCACCTGTACCTGGCTACCTATACTGGGGCACCACCTGTACTTGGCTACTTATACTGGGGCACCTATAGCTTGCTACCTATACTGGAGGCACCTGTACCTGGCTAACATATACTGGTGCACCACCCATACCAGGCTACCTATACTGAGGACACCTATACCAGGCTACCTACCTATACCAGGGCACCACCTATAGTTGAATACCTATACTGGGGCACCTGTATCTTGCTGGCCTATACTGGGGCACTAGCTATTCCAGGCTACCTATACTGGGGGCATCTATACCAAGCTACCTTTACTGGAGGCATCTACACCAGGCTACCTATACTGGGGAACAACCTATAGCTGGCTACTTATAATGGGGAAACCTATACCTGGCTACCTATACTGGGGGCACCTATGCCTGGATACCTATACTGGGAGCACCTATACCTGGCTAGGGCAGGGGGACGAGCTGAGACAGAAGAGGACAAGAGGTAACATGGGGGGATAAAAGAGGCACAGGGGAACAGAGGCAGACAAAAGAGGCACAGGGAGAAAAGAGATGAGACGGGAACATGAGGTCACACAGAGGGACACAAAAGAGGCACAAACTGAGGTGAGACAGAGGGGGGCGAAAGAGGCACAGGAAGAAAAGAGGGGGACAAAAGAGAATGGATAAAGGATAAGAACGGACCTACAAGTCCCTATCTCATTTGTTAAATGGGGACTACCTGTATTTTGCTAGTATTTGGCTCCACCCACAACATGCCAAGGTCATGCCCACTTGTTGCCGAATCACGCTGTGCATGCCGCTTTCTTCAGTCTTGGAACCATGTACATTTTTCGTCACAGCGCACTTCGCGCACGGACATGGGGGTCTGCCTGCACGCCTTGTGACTGCCTGCCCCAAGACTAAGTCGCTCCCCACACAGCATCTCTGCCTGCAGGCTGCTTGACTGCCTTCTCTGCCACACCAACAGGGTCCAGGACTCCAGGCGGATTCCTATATTTGTAAGGCCGCTGCTAGCAGCAGCCGCTATAAGAACTTTTCTGGTGCGTGTAAATGCCTGCCTAATTTTTCTGGCTGCACTGCAGCTGCAACAACAAAACAAAAGGCATGTACATGTGTCAATTCCCCTTCGTGATCGTTACCTTGCCGTGGTGAAGGGGCTTGTGTATCACAATGAAGCAATGACCGCCGGCTATATGAGTTTCTCGGGGGGGGGGGGGGTCATTGCTTCATTGTGGTCAGACCAAATTTGCTCAGCTGGTCAGTCACTGTTGTTCTGTCATTGAGCTACCTCAGCCCGGCGACCATATGGGCTTGAAAACCGCTATCGCCTGCACTCTGGCCATGGTGCACACCAGTCCGGCATGGCTGTCACTACACAAACAGCTGTTTGCGATGCGTTACACAGTGAGTTTGGTGTGTCAGTGTGAAGCAGTACACTAATAACACTCCCTGATTGATGTATACACATGCAAGATGTTTTAAAGCACTTTAGGCCTCCAATTTAGCATGCATAGGACTTGATTCACAAACCCGTGCTAACTGTTAGCACGTGAAGTGCCATTCACGGACTTTTTCACGCGCAAAGTGCCGCGATAGTGTGATCGCAGACATTTGGGCATATATATATATATATATATATATATATATAATTTTGGTTAACATTGGTTTAGCTATCACTTACAATGGCCTCAATTCACTGAGATCATGCTGGAGATAATAATGCAAGAGAAAACTTTCCTCCACACAGTGAGAGAGTTATCTTATCTCTTCATTCCTTACAGTACCTCCTCTGTAGTTAATTTACCTCCTCTGTAGTTATTTTCACACGCAGTTAATTAACAGCCTGTATTTAACTCTGGAGTTATTTTAAGGATTGGAGCGTTAACTTAAAGAAAACCTGAACTGAAAATTAAAAGTCAAAATAAACATACACAAGTCATACTTACCTCCTGTGTAGTCTACTCCTCAATCTCTTTTTCCTCTCCTGCGTCCTGTTTGTCCACTGTGATCAATGTAATTCTCTGTCCTCCATTTTGAAAATGGCCATTACACCATAACAGCTTCCAAATCAGCACACCGTTAAACTGTAACATCGCCCACTTGAGCCATAGGGAAACATGGACATTACCTGGTACATCAGTTCTCCTCTCAGCTGTAACTGACAGCAACTTATATATTTCAGTTCTGGCAAAATGTTGTCAGAACTGGAAGGGATCATTGTCAGAAGAAAATAGTGAGCTTCTGAGAGGAACTGATGGCAAGGTAGCTATATAATGTTCTTTTGAAGTTACCGCATGTGTTTATTTTAAATAATTTTACTCAATACAGGTTCCCTTTAAAGACAGAAGGGTTAACTTTAGGTTTGCCTGAGGTAAAATGTTGCCTGAATACTACATGCCTTATCACCATGGTAACAACTCTAGAAACGTTATTAAAGACAGGAGATACGCTTAGTGAATTGAGGCCAATGTAAGGCATCAGGATCATGCCATTCTATCCCTCCAGAAATTTGTTGTCCTTTTTTTATGCATCACGTGTACTATTTGATGTGCAGTGTTGTGCCTTTGTTTTCCTTTATATGCACTTGTTTTTCTCTCAATAAACCTGATGTGTTTAGCAAAAAAAAAAAAAAATACACTTCATTTCAGGATGTAATGTGGATGCAAAACTTACATTTAAAATAATATGACATTGTTTATTTTATTAATCACACTAACCGCTTTTAAAATATGTTAAACTCTGATAATGTTTACATTATGATTACTACAACCATGTAAAAACAAACTTAGCCAGCAGATGTCACTATTGTACAACTATAATAACAAATATATCTTTTAAGATGAAAATCATCAAGCACTAGCTGCATTTTTCCATACTTAACTATATATATTCTTTCAAATGAAAAATAAAATACAATTTCTCAGTGTCTAGTCTACCAGATACATATCTAGGCTTAGCCCTGACTATTGTTTCTTGTCCAGACGACTTTCTCTGCCTTTTTTTTCCTGCCAGGTTTGTAATAAGCAGGGATGGTATTGTCATGTTGAATGACAGCTGAACTGAAAGGGATATGATGGCTGCAATATTTATTTCCTTGTACACAATACCAGTTGCCTGGCATCCTGCTGATCTCTTTAGCTGCAGTACTATCTGGATCATGCACCTGAAACAAGCATGAGATTATCTACTAAGACTTCAGTCAAAAACAACTGATCTGCATGCTTGTTCAGAGTCTATGGTTAAAACTTAGAGACAGGATCAGCGAGACAGCCGGGTATTGTGTAAAAGGAAATGCATATGTCCCCCTCTCTTCAGGTGTCCTTTAAAATTTAAATTTTTCCATTAGGAGACATTTAAAAAAATGAAACTTTCCAGCCTACATCACTGGTGATTGCTCATGTGAATATTAACAACTGTAAAAGTTCAATTAACAAAAATATCTTGCCCAGTCATGTGCTAAAACAACACATTTGAATGTTTTTCCATCATCCCAATCAATGGTACAATCTTACAACATCTACAGTGGGATGAGAAAGTTTGGGTAACCTTGTTAATTGTCATGATTTTAAAATATACATTTTTGGTTGTTAGAATAAAAAAAGTCAGTTAAATATATCATATAGGAGACACAAACACCGGGATATTTGAGAAGTGAAATTATGTTTATTGGCTTTATAGAAAGTGTGCAATAATTGTTTAAATAAAATTCACTAAATTCAGCTTGGTAAGCTCAGTGACCCCTGACCTACCTACACAGGTGAATCTAATTATGAGAAAGAGTATTTAAGGGGGTCAATTGTAATTTTCCCTCCTCTTTTAATTTTCTCTGAAGAGAAGCAATATGAGAGTCTCAAAACAACTCTTAAAGGACTTACGAGGCCAAATGCTAAAAAAAGTTAAATACCTGCATCCTATCTTAAGGCACGGAGGACGCCGTCGGCACCCTCCGTGCCGTTCGGCCGGGTCCCCGCCTCTCAAAAGCCCCCCGGGCCGGCTCACGACCTCACGGCCTGGGTCAGGCTCTCCTGCCTGCAGTAAGATGGCCGCATGAGCTGGCTACGGCTGCACAGTCCGCATAGCCGCGAGTGCGGCAGCGCAGCTCTAGGGCCAACCCCCCCGCTCCACGCTACAGGAAACAGCCTGCGGAACGGCACGGAGGGCACCGACGGTGTCCTCCGCGCCTTAAAATACGCTGCAGGTATTAACTTTTTTTTAGCATTTGGCCTTGTAAGTCCTTTAAATGACCTGAAGACAAAGATTGTTCACCATCATGGCTTAGGGGAAGGATACAGAATGCTGTCTCAGAGATTTCAGCTGTCTGTTTTCACAGTTAGGAACATATTGAGGAAATGGAAGACCACAGGCTCAGTTCAAGTTAAAGTGGATCCAAGATGAAAAACTAGCTATGACAAGTAACTTGTCTATATATCTTATCTAAAGTTTACATAGTTTACACAGCAAATCTAGCTGCAAACAGCTTCAATAGAATATGATTATTTCTTCATGTGATACAATGACAGCAGCCATGTTGTTTGTAAACATTACACACAGCACTCAGCCTCTGAAATCTCTGTCTAGTAATACCTCCCCCTCCTCCTGCCCAGACTGAGCTCCCATGAGCCCTTGCTACTGTCTGAGAATGCCAAGGCTCTCTGAAAACCTGTGGGCGAGGCTTGTGTAGTTTATAGGGCATTAGAGTATCAAAACACAAACAAAAAAGTATTTGGCATGAGGAACGCCCTATAAACAAAAGGACAGGAACACAATTATGCAATGAGTAAATGTTAATCTCGGATCCACTTTAAGGCTCGAAGTGGCAGACCAAGAAAAATCTTGGATAAACAGAATCAACGGATGGTGAGAACAGTAAGAGTCAACCCACAGACCAGCACCAAACACCTACAACATCATTAGTAAACAAACACACTACCAGTATATGCCGTTCAACCACCTGATATTTATTGAGAATCAAAGGTTATTTTTTACCTTGATTGATAATAATTGAGTCTGTAAAAAAAGTTTTTTTGTAGCACACCATATTAATGCACAATTTTTCATTAAACGGGGTGTTACCCCACAATGTCTCAAACAGAAAGTCTCAGGGGACTGCGCACAGACCAGAATATAGCCAGTTGACCATATCACTCCCCCAACATGGGGAGAGGCGGACACGGACACCTACAATGCCAAAAGATTAAAGCATCTAATATGCTAATTGCCCGTCAAACGTGTCCGCATCACCCCATGCGCTAATATCACAGTGGTCAACAGCAATAAAAATGTGCCCCCCCAAAGCCCCCCTACGTCCCCCTGGACGCCCCATTATTTCTGCAAGGGGTTCCCCCCTGGAGAGAACAGCCCAATATATTGATAAACAATTGAAACCATTGGTGGAGAGGCTTCCATCATTTGTACTGGACACCATGCACTTTTTAGAAAAATTGAAAAGTGTTAGCATCCCACAGGATGCATTACTTGCAAGCTTGGACGTAGAATCCTTGTTTACGTCCATTCCCAATGACATTGGGAGACGGGGTACATCTAAATTTATGGAACGGTTCTATCCTCAGAACGAAGGCCATAATGATTTTGTTGATTCCCTTTTGCAGTTTATTCTGATGAACAATTTTTTCACTTTTGACGGCAAATTCTATAGACAGAAACGGGGGGTTGCCATGGGAGCGGCTTGCTCTCCTGCGTATGCCTGTCTCCATTTAGGGGCTTGGGAGGAGGAGATAGTTTACAATCATGCCCTATATAAAAAATATGTATTACTATGGATTCGTTATGTGGACGATATTTTTTTGATTTGGGCAGGCTCCAAGGTGACCTTTTTTGATTTTGTAGAGAGCCTTAACTCAAACAGGTTTAATATTTTCCTTACCCCACAATGTCTCAAACAGAAAGTCTCAGGGGACTGCGCACAGACCAGAATATAGCCAGTTGACCATATCACTCCCCCAACATGGGGAGAGGCGGACACGGACACCTACAATGCCAAAAGATTAAAGCATCTAATATGCTAATTGCCCGTCAAACGTGTCCGCATCACCCCATGCGCTAATATCACAGTGGTCAACAGCAATAAAAATGTGCCCCCCCAAAGCCCCCCTATGCCCCCCCGCAATCACAACACCATGCCCTGCATGCAGACATCCACATCAAGATACCAACTAACATGGGTCGTCACCCACGAAAAAAAATCATGACACTTGAGAACACAGTCCATGAGAGGCATATATGAAAAATATCCCACGGCAAGTCCTGCTTTCAAAATTCAATGGCATGAGGTAAAGTTCCACATTAGGAAGATCGTCATAGAAAGATCACTATATTCCTTCAAGAGTCTTTTCAGACCATTTAGGCTGGTGCACCTAGCCAGTTTGCTGTAATATAATAGTTATAGGCCCATGCGGACAAAACAGTTCAGTATTTCAGCCAAGCCATATATCGTGACAACGAAGTTTCCATGCATGTAATACTTCACCATAATTGGATATACACATGAACTTTGCGGATATAGATGCCGTATACACTGTTTCACATAGTTACCACCTCCTCCATTGATGCGATATGCAGCGTCCGCATGGACGGTTTTTAGCCTGCCCAATTGACCGCAGTGTCCACGATGTGTATCTGTTGGAGTATCAAACTCAGGGCCTCAGACTTGTATTACCCCAACCAAGCGGGAGTTCAGTCCTTGAAAGTATACGCCATAGTTCCGGGCACCGTGCTCCGATCCGGCGGGAGGGCAGAGGGGGGCAGAGAGGCACATCTCAGCGCGTGACGCAGGCCTACGTCGACGCGTTTCGCCCCGCCCAGGGACTTCCTCAGGACGTACTGCGCAACTGCGCTGGATCACATGACCGCCTTTTATACGACCGAGAGGTCGCTTCCGCCAGAACTTCATTTAGGCTTTCTACGCCATACTGCGCAAGTCCATTCACCTTTGTGACATCACACATTATAGATCACATGCGCAGTAGGCCTCATAGTCCACATAGCTCCCTCTGGTGGTACAAATCCATATATGAGCATCTTCTGGATCTTTTAATATATTCACATATGCCCATATGTCAAACCTCCCCAATAAAAAGTTAATGCTCTGCTGACCTCTAGTGGGCAACATTCGAATAACCCCTAGTGACTTATCAAATAGCAGACAATACTAGATCACTCCCATTCACACCATTTAAGTTATACTTTCGGGTGGCAAATAATCCCATCGCTTACAGTTGCTGTCCAGATGAGTCAAGCCGTCTGTACCACATATACCAATCCTATCTGGTCCAACCTAATCGGATTATTTCAAGAACACCTTCAAATTTAGGTCCCTATTTAAACCTTTGGGATACAGTGTGTCCAGTGTATATATCCAATAACTCTCTTTCCTGTATAGTATAGAATCAGTCTTCTCAAATCTAATACTTGGATTCAGACAGTATATACCCTTAACCTTCAGCCCAAGAGGGCTGGATTCATGAAATTCAGCAAAATGAGTAGAAATAGGAGTTTTGTCCCTTTTCTCTTCCTTAATAGAATCATTAATACTCCTAATGTGTTCCTGTATACGGGTTTTAAACTCTCTTTTGGTTTTTCCTACATAGTATAACCCACAAGGACACATTAGTTGATAAACTACATGCGTAGTATCACAATCAATCCTACTGTTAATTTTAAACTGCTGTTTCCTGCTAGAATCATAGAATACGTCTGTTTCATCAACAAAGGGACAGACTGAGCATTTGCCACATCTTATCATCCCCTTCATCTCAGGAGAACCCCTGCCAAAGTCAGATTTATACTCAGACTGCACCAATAGGTCAGACAGATTCTTGTTTCTCCTAGCCGTTAGCAACGGTCGAGGGCCCACAATTGTGGCAATCTTGTCATCTTTTAGCAGTATATGCCATTATTTTTCCACAGTTTCTTTTAATCTGTCCCAATGTCCCCCAAATGTTGTAATCAACCTGGGGAAATCCTCTACTGCGTCTTTAGGCTTCTTCCTCAATAAAGTGTGTCTATCTGTATGCAGGGCTCTATACAAGGCTGATTTTAACAATTTATGTGGGTATCCCCTAGCCCTTAATCTTGCCCTCAAAGCCTGGGCTTCTTTTAGATACTCTGCTGTTGAGGAACAGTTCCTCCTAATTCGGAGGAACTGGCCAATAGGTACAGCTTTTTTCTGTGAATTCAAATGAGCACTATCATAATGTAAGAGTAAATTTCCTGCAGTTTTCTTTCTAAAGGTCCTAGTAGACAGGCCCCCATCATCCCTGGACACCTTTATATCCAAAAAATCAAGTTCATTTTCATTTATTGTGGAGGTAAGGAAAATATTAAACCTGTTTGAGTTAAGGCTCTCTACAAAATCAAAAAAGGTCACCTTGGAGCCTGCCCAAATCAAAAAAATATCGTCCACATAACGAATCCATAGTAATACATATTTTTTATATAGGGCATGATTGTAAACTATCTCCTCCTCCCAAGCCCCTAAATGGAGACAGGCATACGCAGGAGAGCAAGCCGCTCCCATGGCAACCCCTCGTTTCTGTCTATAGAATTTGCCGTCAAAAGTGAAAAAATTGTTCATCAGAATAAACTGCAAAAGGGAATCAACAAAATCATTATGGCCTTCGTTCTGAGGATAGAACCGTTCCATAAATTTAGATGTACCCCGTCTCCCAATGTCATTGGGAATGGACGTAAACAAGGATTCTACGTCCAAGCTTGCAAGTAATGCATCCTGTGGGATGCTAACACTTTTCAATTTTTCTAAAAAGTGCATGGTGTCCAGTACAAATGATGGAAGCCTCTCCACCAATGGTTTCAATTGTTTATCAATATATTGGGCTGTTCTCTCCAGGGGGGAACCCCTTGCAGAAATAATGGGGCGTCCAGGGGGACGTAGGGGGGCTTTGGGGGGGCACATTTTTATTGCTGTTGACCACTGTGATATTAGCGCATGGGGTGATGCGGACACGTTTGACGGGCAATTAGCATATTAGATGCTTTAATCTTTTGGCATTGTAGGTGTCCGTGTCCGCCTCTCCCCATGTTGGGGGAGTGATATGGTCAACTGGCTATATTCTGGTCTGTGCGCAGTCCCCTGAGACTTTCTGTTTGAGACATTGTGGGGTAACACCCCGTTTAATGAAAAATTGTGCATTAATATGGTGTGCTACAAAAAAACTTTTTTTACAGACTCAATTATTATCAATCAAGGTAAAAAATAACCTTTGATTCTCAATAAATATCAGGTGGTTGAACGGCATATACTGGTAGTGTGTTTGTTTACTAATTCTAGTTTTTTGACCAGTGCATATACCCACTTGTTTAGCACACCCTAGCATGTACACTTTCTGTGTAGTAGGTTTTTGTACCAACAACATCATCCTGCTGCAGATGGAGTCACTGTGCATCGCTCAACCATTTGGCGCACTTTACACAAGGGGATGCTGTATGTAAGTGATGCAGAGGAAGTATTTTCTCTGCCCACAGCACAAGCAGAGTCCCTTGAGGTATGCTAAAGCACACTGGGACAAGCCAGCTTAATTTTGGAATAAGGTGCTGTGGACTGATGAAACTAAAATTGAGTTATTTGGGCATGGCCATCTCAGTCCCCAGACCTGAAAATAATTGGAAATCTGTGGTGTGAGTTAAAGAGAGCTGTCCATGCTCAGAAGCCATGAAACCTGAATGAACTAGAGATGTTTTGTAAAGAGGAATGGTCCAAAATACCTTCAACCAGAATCCAGACTCTCATTGGAACCTACAAGAAGATTTTAGAGGCTGTAATGTCTGCAAAAGGAGGATCTATTAAATATTGATTTAATTTCTTTTTATGCACCTGCCTAATTTTGTTTAAACAATTATTGCACACTTTCTGTAAATCCAGTAAACTTCATTTCAGTTCTCAAATATCACTGTGTGTGTCTCCTATATGAGATATTTAACTGACATTTTTTATCGTAACAACCAACAATTTATACAGGAAAATCATGACAATTAACAAAGTCGAATCAGAATCGCATGAAGTCGGATTCAAACCCACTCAAATTCGAAAACCAGGTCCTTCCGAGCAACACTACAGCTAATGCGCACAAGTCTGTTTATTACCAATTTCCCATGATTTAGTAGCCCTAACATGTTTACTTTAAAAAATGGTAACAATTGTGGAATTTTCCTGATGGTTAGACAATTTTGGACTTCTTTTAATTAAAGCGGAATATAACCCTGCATTTCAACTTTGCTCTAAAATATTATTTACAGCATATTATATGCAAGAAACATTTTTTTTTACTAGACCAGCATTGGAAGGGTTAAACACAGAGGTTTAAAGTTCCGTGGAGAGATATGCAGAAGTTCAGATTGTTACATTCTATTTAGTTATATGTATCTATTGATTAATGTTACACACTCTTTGGCTGTCCTCCAAGCTCCTTCTCAGTCAGAGAGAATAGTCACATTCAACACTTAGATACATTTATGTAAACAAAATGTATCTATTTCAGCTCCGTCTGCAGAAATCTCCTGGAACTTTAAAGCTCTGTGTAACCCTTCCAATGCTGGTCTAGTAAAAAAAAAAATGCTGGTTGCATATAATATACTGTAAATAATGTTTTAGAGCAAAGTTGAAATGCAGGGTTATATTCCGCTTTAATACAGTATAAGTAGAAAAAAGTGCATATGTTAAAGAAAAAGTATCCTTAATCCAAAATAAAATATCTTTACCATACATTGTATCAGCAACATAAATTAAGTGTTAAAATAAAGGGGACAAATGGATAAAATATTTCTACAGGGGCACTGTTATTTACAAACTGTAGTTGGTGAAAACAGAGAAATACTGTAATGTTTTTTTTTCAAATTTTTTCTTCTTTTTCCTTTTAAAATGCATACAAAGTAAAATAATTCTTAAAAAAGTACTACCATCCAAAGAAAGACTAATGTAAGGTGAGAAAAACAAGGTATAAATAATTTAGGTGTGATAAGTAGTGGGGAATGAATGGCAAGAGTGTGAAATGTAGAAAATTGCTCTGGTTTATAAGAGGAAATTACCTAGGCTAGGGAAGTAGTTGAACACTGAGTTCAATGGCTCCCCCAAGATTAACATACTTTTAATTGCTGTATTCTAACATTTAACCTCCTTGCCGGTTCAATTCACGCCGGCAAGGAGGCAGCGCAGAACTTTTTCTTTCTTTCTTTTTTTTTTTTAAAATCATGTAGCGAGCCCAGGGCGCCATGAGCGCCATGGACGTCGGGACGTCATAGGGAATCCCGATCCACCTCTCAGCGCTGCCTGGCACTGATTGGCCAGGCTGTGCAGGGGTCTGGGGTGGGGGGGGGGGCTCGGCGCGGCGGGTAGCGGCGAATCGGCGGGTGACGGCGGCGATCGCGTACCACACGCTGCTAGCAAAGTGCTAGCTGCGTGTAAGGAAAAAACATTATGCAAATTGGCCCAGCGGGGCCTGAGAAATCCTCCTGCGCAGGTTACCCCGAGCTGAGCTCGGGATAACCGGCAAGGAGGTTAATACAGAGTTCATATATACACACATAGAGAGTGAGAGATAGTATTGTATTAGCTAGGCCTATTTTTAACATTGAGTCTCAAGCAACTGGAGAGCACACTTTTCCGCCTTTCTGGCATGAGCCAATCTCGATGCCGAATTACTGAGACACTACTTTCTTTTATATTTCTCTGCTGGATAGGACCAGCAACGTTTTCTCTTTCTTTATTACCTGTTACAACAGGCATTTGCACAATACTGTGCAGCACCTTATAGGAATCTGTGTTTTATCCAAGTAGCGTCCAACCAGGAACTACTGAGGGTACTATATTGTTGCTAATATACCACGTTCTAAATTATTCTGCAAAATGTATTTATGTGTCATAATGATTAAATATTTTGTTTTCAAATCAAATCATGGATGGCATTGTGTCTCAGGGCTCTTTTGATCACAGAACTCAAACTCAGACACCTGTGATAAACCTTTTAAATTTCACGAAAAACTAAAGCATGATCATCGTACTGTTAAAAGTTTTGTGGATGACTCAGAGCACACACAGGTTTGTGCAGATAAAGGCAAAGTAGCAAAGGTTTCTGCCAGACAAATACATCAGATTAAGAGAGCAGCTGCTAAAATGCCATTACAAATCAGCAAAATAATATTTTAATCTGCTAATGCCTTTGGAGTCCCACGAACATCAAGGTGCAGGATCCTCCAGAGTATTGCAGTTATGCAGAAACTTTCTGTTCAGCCAAACCTAACCAATGCTCACAAGTACAGATGAAATGTGCTTTTCATGACAAAATCATCTTCCTCCATGACAATACACCATTTCATGCTGCCAGGGCCAGTGGGCCCTGTGGCCCTGGGGCAAACTAGAGTTGGGACCCCCCCCAGCGCAAAGCTTCTCTCGCCCCCCCTGCCATTACCTCTCTGCTCCCGGAGCCCTGCAAGCATAATAGCCATAATTAATTACCTATTAGTCCCAGCGGGTGAATGGACGGGAAGCAGCTACACTTTGAGACATGCTGTCTCCCTCCCACTCTTTGACCCGCCGTGTATTTACACATGACTCGCCAGGTCATAGAGTGGGAGGGAGACAGCGTGTCTCAAAGTGCAGCCGCTGCCCGTCTGCTCAAACACCGGGACTAATAGGTAATTATGGCTATTATACTTGCAGGGCCCTGGGGAGCAGGCAGAATGTAGCAGGGTCAGGGCTGCGGGGGCCTCAGTAGAGGTTGGAGCTCTGGGGCAGTTGTCCCCTTTGCCTCTATGGTAGCGCCAGCCCTGCATGCTGCAAGTAATACCTCTGCATCATTGGCTGCTTTCAGCATAAAAGGATAGGAACTCATATTGTGGCCCCCATCCTCCCCACATGACACTCAAATTACCTTCTTACCATCCCTATTATTAGGGATGAGCAGGCATTTCTTTTTTCGATCTTGCAGCAAATTGGCCTATTTTTGCTATCCAACTTTGTTGTAGAGATTAAGTGTTTTCTCATCAAAAGTCATGTTTACACAATTTCACAAATTAACTGGCAGATTTTGGAGCGACAATTGCATGGAAGAATAGTTAGGACTTTAGAGGTTAATAGTAAGCTGCCCATATATGCTAGAATCACCAAATTTGATATGTATGTTAAAAGGAAACTAAAGCGAGAGGGATATAGCAAGAGGGAAAAAGTGAGAGGGATATAGAGGTTGTCACATTTATTTCTTTTTAAACAATTTATATTGCCTTGCTGGCCTGCTGATATTCTGTCTTTAATACGTTGCAGTAGTTGAGGATGCAAGGACTGGGGAAGAGCCTGTGTACAAGGATAGGGAACTGGCTAATGGACAGAAAACAAAGAGTTGTAGTCAATAAATCATAGTCAAAATGGGTGACTGTAAGCAGTGGGGTTCCACAGGGGTCTGCACTAGGTCCAGTGCTCTTCAATTTAATTTTTAATGATCTAGTAGATGCAGTAGTAAGCAATGTTGCTATTTTTGCAGATGACACAAAATTGTGCAGAATCATCAACTCACAGGAAGATAGGGACATACTGCAGCAGGATCTGGATAGGATGGCTGTATGGGCACTTGGCACGTGTCACTTGCCACGTGTCACATGGCACTTGCCACGTGTCACATCACGTGGCCAAAACAGCTCTTTTGAGGGCTAATGTTCTTCTGATGTGTTTTTGTGTGTGTGTGTGTGTGTGTGTGTGTGTGTCAGTGAGACACTGACACTGACACTGCATAGATACAGCCCTGTTGCAGCTGTGCCCTTGCTTGCTGACACACTGTATTAGATCAATGCATTTCTTCCCACTCTATTTGTGTGTTTTAACTTACTAAAGCATAGTTCTCTTTGTGGGTGACACTGCATAGATACAGTGCACTGACAGTTGCTGCCTGTATTTGTAGTCCCACTGTCTGACAGCACACTGTATTAGACAAGTGGCACAGTACATATCTTTCCACTGCATCTGTGTGACTGCACACTGTATTAGATCAGTGCATAACAAAAAATGAATGAGGCATGGATCAAGGAGGGCTACTGCCTGCCCGAAGAGTAAGTCAGTTCCCACACAGCATCTCTGCCTGCTGGCCACTTGACTGCCTTCTCCGCCAACACCAAAAGGGTCCAGGACTTCAGTTGGATTCCTATTTTTTTTTTTCTGGTGCGTGTACATGCCTAATTTTTCGGGCTGCACTGTGGCTGCTACAACAAAACTAAAGGCATGTGCATGTGTCAATTCCCCTTCATGATCGTTACCGTGCCGTGGTAAAGAGGCTTGCGCATCACAATGAAACAATGACCTACTGTATATGAGTGTGTTGGGGGCACACCCAAGATAATAAGGTTGTTGCTTCATCGTGAACAGACCAAATTCGATCAGCTGGACAGTCATTGTTGTTCTGTCATTGAGCTACCTTAGCCCGACCATATGGACTGGAAAACCGCCATCACCTGCACTCTCACCATCATGCGCACCAGCACGGCCATCACTACACAAACAGCTGTTTGCGGTGCATTACACAGTGAGTTTGGTCTGTCAGCATGAAGCAATACTCTACTTACACTATCTGATCCATGTATCCACGTGCAAGATGTTATCAAGCACTTTATGCCTCCAATTTAGGAATGTAATGTGATTTCTGCCATTTAGGGATTATAACCCTGCTCTGCGTCAAATCTGTAATTTTCCCAGGGACTTTTGGCATGTATCCCACTCCGCCATGCCCCCCTCCAGGTGTTAGACTCCTTGAAACATCTTTTACATCACTTTTGTGGCATGAAACTGTTTGTAGTTTTTAAAGTTCGCCTGCCCATTGAAGTCTATTGCAGTTCGCCGAGTTCGCTGGTTCGCTTACTTTTGTGGAAGTTCGCGTCCGCAGTCTGGGAACCCAAGATCTGAGGTTCGAGCCATCTCTAATCCCTATTACATTGAGCAAAAATATGAATGCAACACTTTCAGTTTTGTTCCCATTTTGCATGAGCTGAACTCAAAGATCTGAAACATTTTCTACATATGTAAAAGACCCATTACTCTCTAATATTGTTTGAAAATCTGTCTAAATCTGTGTTAGTGAGCACTTCTCCTTTGCCGAGGTAATCCATTCCACATCATGGGTATGGCATATCAAGGTGTTGATTAGGCAGCATGAATAATTCACATGCGTGTCTTAGGCTCTGTTCCCACTACAAACAGAGAGTGGACAAGAAATGCTCATCTAGTGAACGGCTCCTATTTTATGAATAGGAGCCATTCACACTTGACAAGCAGCAATAAGATCAGAGGAATCTGATGCAGAAAGCGGACAACACTTCTGTGCAGTCCATGATAATCCCAGGTGGGCGGATGCAGTCCCCCATATAGCCTATGAGTAAGTACATGTGCCCCGGGCTCCAGCCACATCACTACTGACCAGCAGAGCGGACATTATACTGCCCGCTACCGCTGGCGGCACGTGATGCGGAACTGTAGTGGAAATGGAGCCTCAGACTGGAATGGGAGCGAAACCGAAAGTGTTGCATTGATATTTTGCTCAGTGTAGTTATTAGTGTTGGGCGAACAGTGTTCGCCACTGTTCGGGTTCTGCAGAACATCACCCTGTTCGGGTGATGTTCGAGTTCGGCCGAACACCTGATGGTGTTCGGCCAAACCGTTCGGCCGCATGGCCGAACTAAGAGCGCATGGCCGAACGTTCCCCGAACGTTCGGCTAGCGCTGTGATTGGCCGAACGGGTCACGTGGTTCGGACCCGAACGCGCTCTGATTGGCCGAACTGTCACGTGGTTCGGGTAAATAAATACCCGAACCACGTCATTTTTCCGCCATTTGTCTGTGGGTTTAGCTTTGGGTAGGCAGGCAGGGTAGTTCGCGCTCCAGCCACGCTAGCCAGGGTCCCCCCAGTCATTGTGTCGCTGCTGGGAATAGTAGTACACCGCTCGCTCAGCATTCTGTTTACTGCCACTCTGTGTACCTCGCTCAGCCACACTATATACATTCTGTTTACTGTTCTGTGTCTGCTGGGAATAGTAGTACACCGCTCGCTCAGCCACACTATATAGCATTCTGTTTACTGCCACTCTGTGTCTTCTGGGAATAGTGGTACACCGCTCACCCGCCACTGTATAGCATTGTGCTCTGTGTCGCTGCTGGGAATAGTGGTACACCGCTCACCCGCCACTGTATAGCTTTGTGCTCTGTGTCGCTGCTGGGAATAGTGGTACACCGCTCACCCGCCACTGTAGAGCATTGTGCTCTGTGTCGCTGCTGGGAATAGTGGTACACCGCTCAGCCACACTATATAGCATTCTGTTTACTGTTCTGTGTCTGCTGGGAATAGTAGTACACCGCTCGCTCAGCCACACTAAATAGCATTCTGTTTACTGCCACTCTGTGTACCTCGCTCAGCCACACTATAAAGCATTCTGTTTACTGCCACTCTGTGTCTTCTGGGAATAGTAGTACACCGCTCACCCGCCACTGTATAGCATTGTGCTCTGTGTCGCTGCTGGGAATAGTGGTACACCGCTCAGCCACACTATATAGCATTCTGTTTACTGTTCTGTGTCTGCTGGGAATAGTAGTACACCGCTCGCTCAGCCACACTATATAGCATTCTGTTTACTGCCACTCTGTGTACCTCGCTCAGCCACACTATATAGCATTCTGTTTACTGTTCTGTGTCTGCTGGGAATAGTAGTACACCGCTCGCTCAGCCACACTATATAGCATTCTGTTTACTGCCACTCTGTGTACCTCGCTCAGCCACACTATATAGCATTCTGTTTACTGTTCTGTGTCTGCTGGGAATAGTAGTACACCGCTCACTCAGCCACACTATATAGCATTCTGTTTACTGCCACTCTGTGTACCTCGCTCAGCCACACTATATAGCATTCTGTTTACTGCCACTCTGTGTCTGCTGGGAATAGTAGTACACCGCTCACCCGCCACTGTATAGCATTGTGCTCTGTGTCGCTGCTGGGAATAGTGGTACACCGCTCAGCCACACTATATAGCATTCTGTTTACTGTTCTGTGTCTGCTGGGAATAGTAGTACACCGCTCGCTCAGCCACACTATATAGCATTCTGTTTACTGCCACTCTGTGTACCTCGCTCAGCCACACTATATAGCATTCTGTTTACTGTTCTGTGTCTGCTGGGAATAGTAGTACACCGCTCGCTCAGCCACACTATATAGCATTCTGTTTACTGCCACTCTGTGTACCTCGCTCAGCCACACTGTATAGCATTCTGTTTACTGTTCTGTGTCTGCTGGGAATAGTAGTACACCGCTCGCTCAGCCACACTATATAGCATTCTGTTTACTGCCACTCTGTGTCTGCTGGGAATAGTAGTACACCGCTCACCCGCCACTGTATAGCATTGTGCTCTGTGTCGCTGCTGGGAATAGTGGTACACCGCTCACCCGCCACTGTATAGCATTGTGCTCTGTGTCGCTGCTGGGAATAGTGGTACTGTATAGCATTTCTGTACTGCCACTGTACTGCTGCCAGTCAGCGTGTACTGTAAGGATAAGTGAAATGAGGAAGAAATCCGGTGAAAGAGGGAGGGGCAAGGGAAGAGGTGTTTCCCCTGACGGTTCACGTACAGGCCACAGGGGAGCACCCAAGAAAACCCACTCAATACCGCCCATGTTGTCCAGGACAACAACCCTCACAAATCCAAAAGAACAGGACCAGATAATTACTTGGATGACCTCTCAAGCGTCCAGCAGTGGGTTAAGCAGCACCAGCACATCACGCACGAGGTCCGAGTCCTCAGCCAGTTACAAGGAGCCAGTGGGCACAAAGCTGACACAACCGGCAGCGACACCACGCACACAACTGCCAGATAACCAGTCCGATGAATTACCTCAGGACACAATGGGGTATTCGCAGGAGCTATTCCCAGCCCAACAAACTTCCACCTTTCAAAGGTCAATGGAGGAACAGCCAGAAATGTTGTGCCCGGATTCACAACCATTAACTGTGGGAAATGCACCGCGCACTGAAATACAAGGCGAGTCCGAGGAGGACTCGGAAACCCAAATCCCAGAGCAAGTTGGGCAGGAGGGGTTGCAATTGCAGGAGGTCGGCCGACAAGATCTGGAAGACGACGTTGGAGTGAGCTGCGCAGAGGTTGTTCTGGGGAGCTCTACTCCACGGCGGCGGCCCCCCACAATGACATATGACGAGTTTGAGGAGATGGAAGAGGAGGGTATGGACAATGTGGACAGAGACCCAGATTTTGTTTGTGAACGAGAACATCGCCGTCGTAGCAGCAGCACAGATGAGTCAGTTGAAGAACCCACTGCTGCACGAGTTCGCCTTGTGCCACAAGGTAGGCGGCGCGCAATTTCAGGCTCCACAAGCGTGGAAGTTCAAGTGAGAGGCAAAAGAGGAGCAAACAGAAATCGCCAGCAAGGCAGGTGCTCCAAAGTCTGGGCTTTCTTTGAAGACTGCACTGAGGATGTTACCATGGCGATTTGCAAGGTGTGCAAGACCCGCCTGAGCAGGGGGAAAAGTATTAACAACCTCTCCACCACCAGCATGAGCCGCCACATGCTATCCAAACATCCCACTCTGTGGGCAAACGCGGCAGGACAGGGTACCAGCAACACTGCCTCCCTTGGGTTCACCAGACTCACCACCAGACCCGCCTCAGCAGCAGCAGTAGCCCAGCCATTGCGTGGTTCACAACATTCACAAACATCAGACGACGCTGACACTGTCACTTTCCGGAGTAGTGCTCTTGAGGTCTCCCAGTGTTCATCAAACACAACAACCAACAGCCCTTCCGTGTGCAGCGCTACGGTTCAGTTGTCTGTGTCGGAGATGTTTGAGCGCAAGAGGAAATTGCCAGCAAATCACCCCCGGGCCGTGGCAGTAACAGCCTGCATAGCCAAGCTTCTGGCCTGCGAAATGCTGCCATATCGAGTGGTGGAGACAAACAGCTTCAAGGGCATGATGTCAGTGGCCATCCCACGTTACGTGGTTCCCAGCCGCTACCACTTTGCGCGCTCTGCAGTGCCTGAGTTGCATGAGCACGTGGTCAGCAAAATAACCCGAAGCTTGAAGAATGCCGTTGCCTGCAAGGTTCACCTCACCACTGACACCTGGACGAGTGCGTTCGGCCAGGGTTGATACATCTCCCTTACCGCGCACTGGGTGAACCTTGTGGAGCCTGGCAGCGATTCCTCACCTGCTACGGCGCGGGTGTTGCCCACGCTGCAAACAGCTGCACCGCCGTCCCTCCCACTGGATAACAACAGCAGCACCTACCTCTCTGACTCCTTCTCCTCCAACGCATCTCAAAGCTGTACCTCATCCGGAAACGCTAACCCAGCAGCAGTAGGATCATGGAAGCAGTGCAGCACAGCTGTTGGCATGCGTCAGCAAGCGTTGCTGAAGCTGATCTGCCTTGGGGATAAGCAGCACACAGGGGAGGAAATTTGGAAGGGAATAAAGGAACAGACGGATTTGTGGCTGGCACCGCTGGACCTGAAACCGGGCATGGTTGTGTGTGATAATGGGAGTAATCTCATTCGCGCTTTAAGGTTGGCTAAGCTGACACACATCCCTTGCCTGGCGCACGTGATGAACCTAGTAGTTCAGCGGTTCCTGAGGACATACCCAGGCGTGGCCGATCTTCTGTTGAAGGTGCGTCGAGTGGCCAAACATTGTAGAAATTCCAGTACTGCTTCGGGGGCACTCGCCAAGATGCAGGAGCGCTTCAATCTCCCCCACCATCGCTTGCTGTGTGATGTCCCTACGCGCTGGAATTCTACGCTGCACATGCTAGCCCGCTTTTGTGAGCAGAAGAGTGCAGTGGTCCAGTACATGATGGCGCAGTACCGAGGCGCATCCGGACAGCTGCCAAGCTTCTGTGGATCCGATTGGGCCAACATGTTGGACCTCTGCCAAGTCCTCCAAAATTTTGAGCAATCCACGTTGCTTGTGAGCAGTGACAACTCTTCAGTCAGCATTACCATACCACTGCTGTGTTTACTGAAGAGGTCAATGTTGAAAATCAAGGAAACAGCTGTCATGATGCAACTGGGGGAATCTGAAGGAGAAAACGATCAGCGTGATGGTACCAACATCAGGCCATCCGCCTCAGGGAACGCTGGCCCCAGCAGCTATGACGAAGAAGAGGAGGAGGAACAGCTGGAGTTGGAGCAGGAATTTCATGCCACCACTGACGAGGGCCAGAGCGGTGCACGTTGGACTTCCACAATTCAGCGCGAATGGTCAGCAGAAGCAGACCAGGAGGAAAGTGACGACTATGATGCATCACAACAACTATCACAACGCTCACAAGAGGATGATGAGGATTCTGGTAGGACTCTGGCACACATGGCTCAATTCATGCTAGACTGCATTGAACGTGACCCACGCATTTTGCGCATTCTGGACAACACCAATTACTGGGTCCACGGTACAAACACAATGTTCCAAAACTGCTTGAAGAAAGAGTCAGACAGGTCAAAATGGAAGAATACCAGCAGGCCCTTGTGGAGACTTTAGAGAGGAGATTGACATCCTCCCCCTCCTCTAGCCAGTTGTACGCCGACAGACTGACTTCCGCAAACCCAGGACGACCAGGAGGGCAGCAAACAACGCAAGCCGCAGCTAGTGCCCAAAAGGGAATGGTATCGGCAGTGTCCTTGGAGTGGGAAAATTTTCTGACACCCATGCAGCAGCAGCCCACTGAACAGCAAGCGTGCAGATCCACCTCCAACACCGATCGCCTGAAGAAGATGGTCAAGGACTACATGTCAGATGACGTAGCTGTGTCGAACAATCCATCTGCACCCTTCAACTATTGGGTATCGAAGCTAGACACCTGGCACGAACTGGCAATGTACGCAATAGAGGTGCTGGCTTGCCCGGCAGCCAGCGTTATGTCGGAACGCTGTTTCAGTGCTGCCGGAGGCATCGTCACAGATCGGCGTATCCGCCTCTCCACAGAAAATGCAGACCGTCTGACTCAAATTAAAATGAATCAATCCTGGATTGGAAATGACTACGCAACACTCCAGGACCCCAACCAAGTAACATGACCAATGAACATCTGGGATGGTGTAGCGTTTCCGGTCCCTGTTTATTGAACCTCTCATCTGTATTACATTTATGACTGCATGGCGGCAAAAAGCATTGCTGCTATATCCGCACGCTTTTTGTCCTCATGCAAGGCCTGGGTTGTTGTGTCTCGAAAAGCATGGCCTTCTCCTCCTGCGCCTCCTCCTGTTCCATCACGTCTGCTGCTGCTGGGTTAGCGTTGCCGCGTGGTCCCTGTTTATTGAACCACTTATCTTTATTACATTTATGACTGCATGGCGGTACAAAGCATGCTATCCGCACGCTTCTTGTCCTCATGCAAGGCCTGGGTTGTTGTGTCTCACAAAGCGTGGCCTTCTACTCCTGCGCCTCCTCCTGTTCCATCACGTCTGCTGCTGCTGGGTTAGCGTTGCCGCGTGGTCCCTGTTTATTGAACCACTTATCTTTATTACATTTATGACTGCATGGCGGTACAAAGCATGCTATCCGCACGCTTCTTGTCCTCATGCAAGGCCTGGGTTGTTGTGTCTCACAAAGCGTGGCCTTCTCCTCCTGCGCCTCCTCCTGTTCCATCACGTCTGCTGCTGCTGGGTTAGCGTTGCCGCGTGGTCCCTGTTTATTGAACCACTTATCTTTATTACATTTATGACTGCATGGCGGTACAAAGCATGCTATCCGCACGCTTCTTGTCCTCATGCAAGGCCTGGGTTGTTGTGTCTCACAAAGCGTGGCCTTCTCCTCCTGCGCCTCCTCCTGTTCCATCACGTCTGCTGCTGCTGGGTTAGCGTTGCCGCGTGGTCCCTGTTTATTAAACCACTTATCTTTATTACATTTATGACTGCATGGCGGTACAAAGCATGCTATCCGCACGCTTTTTGTCCTCATGCAAGGCCTGGGTTGTTGTGTCTCAAAAAGCATGGCCTTCTCCTCCTGCGCCTGCTCCTGTTCCATCACGTGTGCTGCTGCTGCTGCTGCTGCTGGGTTAGCGTTGCCGGTTCCTGTTTATGGAACCTCTTATCTTTATTACATTTATGACTGCATGGCGGTACAAAGCATGCTATCCGCACGCTTCTTGTCCCCATGCAAGGCCTGGGTTGTTGTGTCTCACAAAGCGTGGCCTTCTCCTCCTGCACCTCCTCCTGTTCTATCACGTCTGCTGCTGCTGGGTTAGCATTGCCGCGTGATCCCTGTTTATTGAACCACTTATCTTTATTACATTTATGACTGCATGGCGGTACCTCATGCAAGGCCTGGGTTGTTGTGTCTCACAAAGCGTGGCCTTCTCCTCCTGCGCCTCCTCCTGTTCCATCACGTCTGCTGCTGCTGGGTTAGCGTTGCCGCGTGGTCCCTGTTTATTGAACCACTTATCTTTATTACATTTATGACTGCATGGCGGTACAAAGCATGCTATCCGCACGCTTCTTGTCCTCATGCAAGGCCTGGGTTGTTGTGTCTCACAAAGCGTGGCCTTCTCCTCCTGCGCCTCCTCCTGTTCCATCACGTGTGCTGCTGCTGGTGCTGGGTTAGCGTTACCGGTCCCTTTTCCTGGAACCTCTTCTCTGTATTACATTTATGACTGCATGGCGAAAAAAAGCATGTTACCTGTGCAAAGAAACATGACATTTTCCACATTTAAAAGACAGTTTTTCCTTTGAAACTTTACAATCAATTTTCTCAAAAACTATAAGCTCTTTTTCAAATATTTTTTTTCCTCTTGTACCCACTCCCAAGGTGCACATACCCTGCTAATTTGGGGTATGTAGCATGTAAGGAAGCTTTACAAAGCACGAAAGTTCGGGTCCCCATTGACTTCCATTATGTTCGGAGTTCGGCGCGAACACCCGAACATCGCGGCGATGTTCGGCGAACGTTCGCGAACCCGAACCCGAAGGTGTTCGCCCAACACTAGTAGTTATACAAATGGTAGTATGTTGAATGATTACAATACAAATTCACGAGGTTGAGTCTGCTACATTTCAATGTACTCCTTGAAATAGTTTTGCTTAATAATTATGTAGTTGTTAGGATATTAAATGTGAATATATTTTTGTGAATTTCAAACACAGTAGGCATGGAGAGTAGAGGTTCTTTTTTATTAATAAGAATTCAACTCTCTGCTTTTTGTTTGTTTGTTTGTTACATACGATTGCATTAAAGGGTCTATGAGTCACAGAGCTACATCTGTGCCATTAGGGAATGATGTGTCAGGGCTGAGTGACATCACTCCTTTACAACAAGTACCCTCTCCAGTTAAAGAAATAATTTAGTTTAGATTGGAAGTTCTTAAAATCTGACTGTTGAAACCAAAGTAAGTTGAATTCAAATGAATAACTTTATTAAAGGCAATTTAAATGTAGAATGTCTGAAATCTTTTTAAATGTACATCTATTCTTACGAGATTGTAAGTTTAAGTAAAAATGTAGGCATTAGAGGGACCACAATTTTCTGTTTAGAAGGATGAATATTTAATATTTTTGGGTGGGATTGTATCTACCATATTTTTCAGAATCTAAGATGGTGTATCTTAAATTAGGTTTAGAGGACAATAAACAGGGAAGAAATATTTCAAACTAGGTGCAGGTCCATGGTGCAGGGACTTCTTATGAACCTTTTCCCCCAATTAATGTACCCCTTTTACTTTTTGTTTCCCCATTTCCTCCTCTGTCCACCTGTGTCCCCCATGTGTCTGCCTCTGTCCCCTTTGTGTCCTCCTCTGCGTGCCTTATGTCCTCCTCCGCGCCCCCTTGTGTTCTTCTGTGTTCCCTTTAGTTTCCCTTGTGTCCTCCTCCATGCCCATTTTTTTTACCACCAATTAGGCTTTCTTTGGGTGGTACATTTTGCTAAGAATTATTTTATTCTAAATGCATTTTAACTGGAATAATATGATTATTAAAAATACATTATTTCTCAGTTTTCAGCCATTATAGTTTTAAAAAAATGTGCTACTGTGGATAAAACCCACACAATGGGCTTGATTCACAAAGCGGTGCTAACAGTTAGCACCCTGGTGAAAAGCCCTTTATCACGCCTAAACTCAGTTTAGGTATGATAAGTTTAGGCATGATAAGTTTAAGCACCAACTGCGTTAGCACCGCAGTGCACAGCTGATCAAAAGTTTTGCGCTAGCAAAGTCTGGTGCACATCGCATAGAGTTTAATGGTACTGCTTTGCGTGCGGGACTTTGCACGCTATCTACACTTATCTAAACTTAGCATGCCTAAACTTATCACACCTAAACTTATCACACCTAAACTTATCACGCCTAAACTGGCTTTTCACCAGCATGGTGCAATGGTTATCACGCCTAAAGTCTCTAACTGGGTTAGCACCGCTTTGTGAATCGAGCCCCAGGTGTGATAAGTTTAGGCATGATAAGTTTAGGTGTGATAAGTTTAGGCATGATAACTTTAAGCACCAACTGCGTTAGCACCGCAGTGCACAGCTGATCAAAAGTTTTGCGCTAGCAAAGTCTGGTGCACTGTGCATAGAGTTTAATAGCGCTGCTTTGCGTGCGGGACTTTGTAAGCGATCTAAACTTATCTAAACTTATCATGCCTAAACTTATCACACCTAAACTTATCACACCTAAACTTATCACGCCTAAACTGTGTTTTCACCAGCGTGGTGCAATGGTTATCACGCCTAAAGTCTCTAACTGGGTTAGCACCGCTTTGTGAATCGAGCCCAATGTATTTGTCTATTTGTCTCAGTTATTATAAGGTTTAAAATATGTCCCTAGTACAATGTATGGTGACAATATTTTATTAGGAGATAGAGGTGTATTTTTTCACTTTTGCATTCATCACTAATTACAAGCCCTTATTTGTATGACATACGTATTAAAAAAGTTGAGTCCCTAAGGTAATTACCATATTTTTTGGACTATAAGACACACTTTTTCTCCCCAAAAGTATGGAGAAAAAGTCCCTGTGCTTTATAGTCCAAATACAGCGTGTCCCAGACATGCAATCGCCCACTGATACGAACCACCGACACGGCCCGCCAACCCGCCGTGATGATGGGTTCTCCCTGCAATCCCCTGTGTCCTCCTGCACTGTCTCTTTATAAATATAATTAGCAGCAGCCACTATAGCTCACCTGATCATTGGAGCCCATGCGAGCAGCTGCTTGTCTCTCTCTCCTTCCCTCTAGTGCCAGCTCTTCCTGATTGCACCATTACAGATGCGACCAGCACTAGAGGGAAGGAGAGAGAGAGAGAGACAAGCGGCTACTCATGCATGCTCCAATGATCAGGTGAATGAAAGCGACTGCCACTGCTGCTTTCATACACAGAGTGGGAGCAAGGCAGGACACCGAACACACGGAGGACCACACACACAGTACACAAGGGGGCCAGCAGCTGATCACTGCAGGCTCCAATAATCAGGTGAGTGATAGAGGCTGTTGCTGCTGCTTTCATTCACAGAGGGGGGATGAGGCAGGATATCGGATGCATGGAGGACCAAACACATGACACGAGGGAGCCAACAGCTGATTACCACAGGCAGGGGCGCCATCAGAAATTTTAGGGCCCCTCACACATCATAAGACCTTGCCCTCCCTCCCTGGGCCCACCCACTGGTTGCTGTGCCGGCCCACTAGCCAACCCCCCCACTGAACCCCCCCGTGCCCGAGTGTGTAGTTCTTGATGCGGCAAAAAGTGGGCATGATAATGGCATGTTGTGGGTGGAGCCAAATGCTAGCAAAATACAGGTAGTCCCCAGTTAACAAGTGAGATAGGGACTTTTAGGTCCGTTCTTATCCTTTATCCGTTCTCTATTGTCCCCCTCTTTTCTTCCTGTGCCTCTTTGGCTGCCTCTGTTCCCCCTGTGCCTCTTTTATCCCCCTGTGTTACCTCTTGTCCCCTTCTGTCTCAGCTCGTCCCCCTGCCCTAGCCAGGCATAGGTGCCCCCAGTATAGGTAGCCAGGTATACGTTTCCCCAGTATAGGTAGCTAGGTATACGTTCCCCCAATATAGGTAGCCAGGTATAGGTGGTGGCACAGTATTAATAGCCTGTAACCAAATATAGGTTGTGCCCCAGTATAGAATATCCGCTGTAGCGGGCTCACTCATCTGCTCCCCACGTTCAAGCGCTGATGTCACTCTTCCCTTAGTGCTGGATGCGGTGTGCTGGTTAGTGAGCCACAGGCCCGCAGCCAGCACATGCGGCCCTTCCAGCGCTTGAGGGAAGCCCTGGACCCTTACTGCAGTGTCAGTTGTCCCCCCCCCCCCAGATGGCTGCCCTGACCACAGGCTGCCAGGATCAGGTGAGTAAAAGTGGCTGCCCCTATTTACATTGTAGGAAGACATGGGACACAGAGGGGGACAGTAACTGGGGGGAGAACATCTACAAGATGCTCCTGGACTATAGACGCACCAGGTTTAGTATATTTTTTCCCCTGGTTTTTGCCCTCTAAACCTAGGTGCATCAGGACATCAGGAGGACACCAATGAGGGACAGGAGGAGGCCATAAAGGGGGACAGGAGTAGGACACAAAGGGGGACAGCCAGAGGTCACAGTTTGGTTTTTGCCCTCTAAACCTAGGTGCATCTTATAGTCCAAAAAATACAGTATTTTTTTTTGGGGGGGGGGGGGGGTATTTTTTTTATACGTCATTTTTTATTCAAATGTTTTAATATGGAAACTATGGGAGAGAAGGGGAGGTAAGGGGTTCATTTTAATGCGTGATTTATGTATTTTTATTTAACGTAACGTATAAGTTGTATTTTTACTATTTGGCTACCAGATGTCCAGACCCCCCGTGTATTCCTACACAGTCTATTCCTTTATTCAGTACATAGGAAGTTATGTGTGTATGCTTTCACTTTTGTTTTATCTATGACAGTGGCATCTCATTGATTGGTCATTGATCGCAGGCACTTTGATTAGTGAATGGGAACACATTTTGGCATTTCTATTTTGAGAGGCTGGGACTAGTGATGGTCGGAAATGCAGATTTCCGCTTCCACCGAGATTCCGCTTACTGCCAGTGCCCGCTACCACTTACCAGGTTCCACCTACTGCGTATTTCCACGTAATTCCACGTTCCGATGTGAAAATTTTTTATGTTCCACGGTCTGATGAGAACATTTTTTTGCATTCTGATGTGAAAATGTCATCACTCTCTGATTGGTTCATTCATTATAAGTCTTCTGATTGGGCTGCATAGTGTTAAGCAGAATTTCCGCTGAAATCGTTCTGCATTCCAAGGCGGAAATGCGAATTCTGATCGGAAATGCAGAAATTTCAATTCCTCCAAATCCAAATGAGCATCCCCAGCTGGGACTTTGCCCTGATGCTGCATTTTCCGTTGTTTGTCTAGACACCAGCAAGAAAGCTGCATACTCCTTTTTTGGCATTTAACAGCATTACAGAATGCACTATGGAACATTACAGAGCATTACAGAGTGCACTATGCTCATTACCACAATGTAGAAATTGGGAGGGAGAAGAGTAGGTGGCTCTCATATTCTTGCTGCACTCCTCTAGATGGAAGTTGAGGGTGATCTTTGACTACCAGGTTAAGGAGGAGTGAAACTTTACTATAGGGCTGATCAGGATGGCCACCTTCAAAACTGTTAGGGGACCACTTTCCTATGTTTAGACTCTCACCCCCAGTGGCCAGCGGGGAGAAGGGGCCCTGACTTCTTCCTTCTCCACCAGGCCACCCTCCCAGGTTCCCATAGTTGTGTCCATTCAGATCCACAGATCCGCAAGCTTACCTCTTCCACCAACGGGTCTCTCCAGTGTTCGTACTGTAGCCACTAGGTGTCCTCTGGTATCTGCCTTCCTCTTGATTTTCTGCTGAAGACATACATTTTAAAATTAAATTATTAAAGTTTCACTAACTGAATAATGAAAAATAGTGATGCTCAACACGACCTCATGATCACGGAATAGCTGTGATTCACGAGCATTTTTTCACTATCCAACATCGTGATCCGAATTCGTGATCGGCTCTCGGATTCAGTTCTGAATACACTCGTGATCATGGTCCAAATCCGACTCATGATCACGGCCGTGTAAAAAACTGCCAAAACCCGCCGACTTTAGCGGTTAATAGCAAAGCTCCTTCCATGATATCAACACCAAATTTGTAGGATATGTTAAGTAGAACAGTGGGAGCAAGAGGGCCTTTTTTTTTGCAAAAAGACCCCCTTATACGTAATTTTTGAGGAAATCGATTTTAAAGTTTCAAAGGAAAATAGTATACATTTAAATGCAGTAAATGACAGTTAATGTATTTACCGCATTTACATGTATACTTTTCTCCTTTGAAACTTCCTGTGAAACTTTACAATCGACTTTCTCAAAAACTATAAGTCTTTTTGAAACAAAAATGTGCCCTTGTTCCCACTGTTCTACTTAACATATCCTGCACATTTGGTGTTTCTAGCAAGCAAGGAGGCTTTGCTATTAACCGCTAAAGTCAGTGGGTTTTGGTGGTTTTTAATCACAAATATTTTTTTCATTTGAACCTTTAAAATCGATTTTCTCAAAAACTATTAGGTCTTTTTGTAAAAGAAATTTAAGTTTTAATCACTAGTCACTTTTATAATCCATGCAATTTTGTTGATTGTAGCATGTAGCATGTAATGTAATGTTAAAGTCAAATCAGCCGTGATCCCGGATTCTACATGTAATCACGGCTAAAATCCGGAGCTCCGATTTAAATCTGGATCACGATCATGGCAAATGATCCGGATTTCTATTCTGCCATGGCCGGATTTACTCAAATTCATGATTGGGGGTATCCGAGCAACACTAATATTGAAAAAAGGATTTTGTGAGTTAAAGCATAATAAAAGTAAAGCTGCTGCAATCCAACATTGCACTAGGTTTAACATTTTTCTGCAAAAATTAAAAAATCAATTTCTCAAAAGCCACGAAGCCTTTTCAAAAACCTCTGTTTACATGTTTCCTTGGTTAGGTTCGCCAGTCTCTGCGTTCTCAACTTCTGCACCAGAATTTTGTAGGGTATTATAAAAAAGGCAGGGTTGAATCTGCCGTGGGGCACTGTAGGCTTGGGCCTACAGGCAAGGCAGCCAGTGTATGAAAGATGGCTTACTCACCTTCCAAAGTGCCCCCTTCTCTTCCTCTTTCATTCCCTCCCTCCCTATGCAGAGCCCAGAGCAGAGTGTAAATAAGAGGACACTAACTTGCTGCCGATGTTCCACCGATGACGCCCCCAAAAGGCCCAGAATCCTGTCTCCATGGCTTAAGCAGTTTCTCTTGTTAAGTGATGTGCTAGTACATGATGGTGATGGGTCAAATGCAGAGTGACATGCTGCAACCAATAAGAGGATGATGGGTTCACTGCTGAAGGGAGATGCCATCAGTGAAACATCAGGGGTCGGTAAGTCGCCTTTCATTTTTGCTCCACTCTTGACTTAGGGAGGGAGAAGTATATCTGCTACCTATACTGGAGGAAGGGGGGGAGGGGTGAACTAACTTAAAGCGGAATGAAACCCAGCAATTCCAGCTTGCTCTATTCCAGCAATTCCAGCAATTCTAGTTTGCTCTAATTGATTATTTACAGCATATTATATACAACCAGCATTTTTTTTTTTTACAAGAACTGCATTCAAAGGGTTAACACAGGCTTTAGAAGCTTCCCTTCCAGCAGAGCTGGCCACTTCTGAAACTTTGCGGGGACTATGCATCACTGCCTCATTGACCACACACCACCAGAGACATGCTGTTACCGGCGGTTGTGACGTCTTGGCGTCTTCATGAGATGAGACGCTTCGATACTCTGTGGACACTGGTGCGAGCTGTCCGGCCGCACCAGTAGGAAAACACGGGTCGCAGAGTTTCCTCCTCTTCACTGGTGGCACAGACGAGCAGACTACGAGCGTGGGTATCCACTGAACTGTGAGCGACGGAAGTGGTGAGAGACTGCCTCTAGCTGGGCTGTGAAAACTCTTCCTCCAGTATATGGTGACAGCAAGGTTGGGAGAAGTTTGGGCTGCTTGACGGCTGTTGTTGATCTCTTGCTGCTATTGCTATCGCTGCTATGCAGGTGGACTCCCTGGCTGCCCCCTATGGGGTGCTTTGCCGTTAATGCTTGTCTGCTCATGGACTGTGGCCACTAGTGGTTGTGTGAAGGCGCCGTGACGGGTTGGTGGATTGGCTGTATGTGTGCAAGCCGGCTTAGATTAGGTAAGCTAGGTCCGAGCTATATGTACATTGTGATGCACAGTTCTCCAGCGATCTTTTTGTCTTTAATCTCCATTTGCTAATTTTTGCATGCAATTAAGCATATTTGTACAGTTTTTTGACAATGAATTAATTAAAATTGTTATCTATTTGGCAAACACATTGTGAACCCTGGCCATATGTATATAGATATTGAGCTTTATTTGGGGTAATGTGTCGCCAATTGGCGAGTACCAAAAGATTCAAATCTATACATGTCTAACTGACTAAATGGTGCCTAATCTTTCTATTCTTCTATACGCTTCTGAAACTTTGCATAATGTTATCTAGTGTTTAATTGTCAAGTGAGAAATGTAAACAAAGCCTTCTCTCACACTGCCAGCTCTGCTGAACAAAGTCAGACAAGCATAAATGCTTTCTGATGCTTTCTGATTAAGTTAGAGGATGAATAAAGCAGTTATAAATAAAATGCAGAGTCAGCTCTCAGAGTAAAATTAGTGTACTTTAGGAATGTATAATTTCTAAATGAATAATAATACTTATGCACAAAAGCAATTTTTGTGTGTGTGTTTGTGTGTCCCACAGACACTTGTTGAATATACAGCCCTGTCAGTCAGTTGCAGCTGGCCCTTGGCCCCTTGGTAATTCCTACTGTGCCACTACCAGGCCCAGCACATTCAGTGACTACCTGTTCACGGTACCTGTGTGTGTGACAGCTGCACATTTGTAATACCAATCCCTGCATACCTGTTCAGTGCACCTACCTACATGACCGCACGCAGTGTTATATACCAGTCACTGCACCTGTTCACGGTACATGTGTGTGTGTGTGTGACAGCTGCACATTTGTAATACCAAGCCCTGCATACCTGTTCAGTGCACCTACCTACGTGACCGCACGCAGTGTTATATACCAGTCACTGCACCTGTTCACGGTACATGTGTGCAGGCCCGCCATCAGGGGGGTACAGCTGCAGCCTCGGGGCCCCCCCAGGCATTAACCTCCTGTGTCCCGCGGGACTGTCCTCTTTCCGCCCCCCCCCCCCCAGCGGCCGCCGCTGTTAATACCTTAGCAGCGGCCGCTCTCCCCTCTCCGGCGTGTGTAAGTAATTCCAGCAGCATCTCCCGGCTGCTGTGTGTCTGTGATGCGGCCGGAAGCAGGGCTCGGTTCCCATAGTAACGGCGATGCACTACAGGAAGCCACCGCCCTGCTTCCGGCCGCATCACAGCCGCATCACAGACAGCAGCCGGGAGATGCTGCTGGAATATGTACATGCACCGGAGAGGGGAGAGCGGCCGCTGATAAGGTAACAACAGCGGCGGGGACGAGCGGGGGGCACCACCTACCCATACTGGGGCACTATACTGGGGCACTGTACTGGCTATACTGGGGCACTGTACTGGCTATACTGGGGCACTGTACTGGCTATACTGGGGCACTATACTGGCTATACTGGGGCACTATACTGGGGCACTGTACTGGCTATACTGGGGCACTGTACTAGCTATACTGGGGCACTGTACTGGTTATACTGGGGCACTATACTGGCTATACTGGGGCACTGTACTGGCTATACTGGGGCACTATACTGGGGCACTATACTAGCTATACTGGGCACTATAATAGCTATACTGTGGCACTGTACTGATTATACTGGGGCATTGTACTGGCTATACTGGGGCACTATACTGGGGCACTGTACTGGCTATACTGGGGCACTATACTGGGGCAATATACTGGGGCACTGTACTGGCTATACTGGGGCACTGTACTGGCTATACTGGGGCACTATACTGGCTATACTGGGGCACTGTACTGGCTATACTGGGGCACTATACTGGGGCACTATACTAGCTATACTGGGCACTATACTAGCTATACTGGGGCACTATACTGGCTATACTGGGGCACTGTACTGGCTATACTGGGGCACTGTACTGGCTATACTGGGGCACTATACTAGCCATACTGGGGCACTATACTAGCCATACTGGGGCAACTAAACTCCCTGTACTGGGGCAACTAAACTCCCTGTACTGGGGCAACTATGCTAGCTACGCCACTGCACCCTGCCCCTTCAACCCCCCCCCCCTTCCCCCGTAACCCACTCCACTGTCCACTAGGACGTGCACCCAACGTCCCAACCCCCAGGCGGTCCCCGGAAAAAAATTTGGTCAGAAAGTGGTCCCCGGGCCGGAAAAGGTTGGGGACCCCTGCCCTAGAGTATTTGCTAATTGCTAGCCAGCAGTTGACTCACTCCCACCCCGATGCAGGTGCTGGCATTGCCTAAGCAGCTTCCCGTCCAGGGACCCGTCCCAGCACTCAGCAAGCGACCTATTCATTGCATTGCAAGCCTCGCTATGGCGCACTTCCTCCTTCCGGCTTGAAAGGGGAAGTGCGCCATAGCGAGGCTTGAAATGCAACCAATGGGTTGCTTGCAAGCTTGTTGAAACACAGGGCGGACGGCGGCATTATGGGTAATTAGCCGCATACAGCCACTCAGCTGAGGCAATTACAACTCATTTGAACCACCGTGGTTACATGTGATGAGCAAGCCTGGTTGCTGGGTAGCAAACTAACTGTGTGGGGGTGGGGAGTGTGGTCACCTGAGCCTCATCTATTATTATTTAATATTTGTATAGCGCCGATATCTTCCGCAGCGTTGTACAGAGTATATTGTTTTGTTCTTCAGGCGGCGCATGACTGAATGGCTGCTGCTGGGAGCTCTCCTCTGGCCATGATTGTGGAAATCAATACCTAGATTCAATGTAATGTTTTTCAACATCATTTTATGTATGTTCCGGGTGGCCCCCAGCAGTCTGAAGTATGTTGACCCCGCCCTTGACCGAAAAAGTTTGGGGACCCCTGTTGTAAATGTTGGTGGGCACGGGGGTGGGGTGGCTAGAGGGCGTGCACAGCAGTCTGTAGGGGGGCCCAGGCTTAATGTTGTGTGAAGGGCCCCAAAATTTCTGATGGCATGTGTGTATGACAGCTGCACATTTGCATTACCGATCCCTGCATACCTGTTTAGTGCACCTACCTTCATGACCGCACGCAGTGTTATATACTAGTCACTGCACCTGTTCACGGTACATGTGGGTGTGACAGCTGCACATTTGCAATACCAATCCCTGCATACCTGTTCAGTGCACCTACCTACGTGACCACACCCAGTGTTATATACCAGTCACTGCACCTGTGTGTGACAGCTGCACATTTGTAATACTAGTCATTGCATAATTGTCCACAGTAGCTGTGTGACCGCAAGCTGTTTAATATACCAGTCTGTGCATACCTGTTCACTGCACCTGTGTGACAGCTGCACGTTGTATTGTAATATCAGTCACTGCATATCTTTTACTGCACCTGTGTGACTGCACATTGTATTAGTCAACTCAGTGCATACCTTTCGCTTCATCCCGCCCGATATGGACAAAACAGGCAGAGGCAGGGGCATACCCAGTGGCAGGCCACCCGGCAGGTCTGTTCGAGGTCGTGCTGACGTGATTTTGTGTGGCCCTGGACCAAAGTGTTGTGCTCAGAAGAAGGCACGTGTCATCAACTTCCAAGATTGTCAGGATGTGGTTGACTATTTAACACAGGACACCTTATCTTCCGCAGCCACCAGCCCTACTACAAGCACCATATCCGCTGCATTTGACATTTCACAGGAGTTATTTGGTGGGGAATTAATTGATTCACAGCCATTATTGTTACAACAAGATTGAAGGCGCTAAGCAAGTTACACCACCTCATATGTCTGAGTTAAGCGACACTATGGACGTAAGGTGTGAGGAGGAGGATGATGAAGTACCTGCTGTTGGTGCAGTTTTGGAGGTGTCTGATGCAAGCGAAGCTGGAGAGGATGATTATGATGATGATGATCAAGATGATACAGATCTCACGTGGGTTTCCAATAGAGGAGATGAACAGGGGGACACTTCAGAGGGGGAGTCAGAGAGGAGTAGGAGGAGATGAGTTCCTGAAAGAAGCAGGGGGAGCTCATCATCAGAAACAGCTGGTGGCAGTGTCCGGTGCCATGTATCACCAGCTATGGACAGCCAGCCAACATGCCCTTCAACGTCAGCTGCCATCACCCCTGGGCTCAGCGGTGTGGAAAAATTTTTGTGTGTCTGCCTCAGATCAGAGCAATGCCATCTGTATTCTCTGCCACCAAAAATTGAGCCGTGGAAAGGCCAACACCCGCGTAGGGACAACTGCCTTACGAAGGCACATGGGGAAAAGGCACAAAATGCAATGGGAAGACCACCTGAGCAAAAGCAGCACACAAAAGCAAAGCCATCCTCCTTCTCCTCTTCCTCCTTCAGGTGCATCATCTTCAGCCGCTTTCTCACTTGCACCTTCACAATCACAGCCACCCTCCTCCACTCTGCCCCTCACCTTGAGCGGTTCCTGCTCCTTTGCCCACAGCAGCAGCCAGGTGTCCGTGAGGGAAATCTTTGAGCGGAAGAAGCCAATGTCTGCCAGTTACCCCTTTGCCCGGCGTCTGACAGCTGGCGTGGTGGAACTGTTAGCTCGACAGCTGGTGGACTCTGAGGCCTTCCGAAAATTTGTGGCCATTGGGACACCACAGTGGAAGATACTAGGCCGCAATTATTTCGATACCCAAACTGTACCGTGAAGCTGAAAGGCAAGTGGTGTCATCTCTGGCACACAGCATTGGGTCAAGTGTCCATCTGACCACGGATACCTGGTGGTGCCTAACCCTAAGACTCCCCTGGTGGTGCCTAACCCGAAGACCCCCCAGGCGGTGCCTAACTCTAAGACTCCCCTGTTGGTGCTTAACCCTAAGACTCCCCTGGTGGTGCCTAACCATAAGACCCTCCAGGTGGTGCCTAACCCTAAGACACCCCCAGGTGGTGCCCAACCCTAAGACCTAACCCTAACCCTAATATTCCCCTGCTGATGCCTAACCCTAAGACCCCCCCAGGTGGTGCTTACCCCTAACCCCTCCTAGTGGTGCCTAACCCTAAGACACCCCCCCCCCCTGCTTGTGATGCCTAATCCTAACCCCCCCTGCACCCTGAAATCAAAAATCTTGGCTATAAAAGGGTGCCCTTTTGTAGCAGAATCAAACACCTTGTAGGCGAAAACCTTGAAGCTGAATAAAAATATGGGCTACAAAGAGGCGCCCTTTTATAGCAGAATCAAAAACCTTGTAGTGGAAAACCTTGTAGCCGAATACAAAATATAGGCTACAAAGGGGTGCCCTACTGTAGCCGAAAACCTTGTAGCCGAAAAAAAAATATGGGTTACAAAGGGGCACCCCGCTGTAGCCGAAAACCTTGTAGCCGAAAAATATGGGCTCCAAAGCGCGCCCTACTGTAGCCGAAAACCTTGTAGCAGAAAAAAATATGGGCTACAAAGGGGCGCCCTACTGTAGCCTGAAGTAGCCAAATAAAATATGGACTACCAAGGGGCGCCCGCTTGTAGATTATATGAAAACTCGGGTGCCATTTTCACAACCTTGTAGCCGATATTTGCATAAATAACATTAATGTCTATGGAGGCACCCTTTTCATACAAGCAGCTCAGGCGCCCTTTTCAACAGATCCCGTTTTATATGTACACCATAATTTGAAAAATTGTATAATTCAAATCTTTTGCACAACTTACGGCTAAGTATAACCTGCTCTTCACAGCTTTCTATAGATTCTTGCAAATCAAACATGCCCTATTCGCTCAGTATGTTGCCCTCCCCCTCTCACCTGAAAACACTGACATCTACAAAATTATATTAGGTTCCACATCAAAACAGCTTATTTCTGCTTTGTATCAAACTCATATTTGCCCTTCTGCCCAGGCTAAAGCACAAACCCGTAGAGTGACATGGGAGGCTGATGTAGGTGAATTATCCATGGATGACTGGGAAGAAACACTAGAAAATGTTACTCATATATCACCCCATAAACCTGATCGCCTTCAGTACTTGTATTTATTACACAGAGCTTATTTAACTCCAGTCCAATTAGCTAAATTTAGAATAGACTATTCCCCCCCACTGCCCAAAATGTGTGATAGAACTAGGTACCTTTATCCATATGGTGTGGTCATGCCCTAATGTAAATACCTTTTGATAGCAGGCTATAAAATGTATTTGTAATCATATGGGCTGCTCGGTCGAGTGTACTCCGCAACTAGGTCTGCTTAGTATGTTTCCAGACACATTTTCTGGTAAATATGCTAGGTTGTTAATGCTTGCGGTTCTACATATTGCTCGTAAATTGCTCACCAAGTTTTGGATCACAGTCAAAGTCCCTTCTTGTAGTGACTGGATTAGGTCAGTTAATTTGGTTCTACCTCATTGGAAAGCTATATACCAATGTAGAGGTGCACTTGCTAAATATGAAGCAATATGGTCAGGGTTGACTACGTTGCATCGAACACAACTGTAATATGTGCTATAGGTTAGTGGAGTTATTTTCTCTATGTTGCTCTGATATACTGCTGGTGAAGGGTCTTTATCCTGTACCTCTATCACTGTTTATTTTACTGGCTCATGATCTTTCTTTTATGACAGCAACATTTTGGATTGTCTGTACCGTTATCCTTTTTATTGATCAATAAAGCTTGATTTTGGGAAAAAAAATTGAGAAAGGCCTAGAGGGTCAAATCCTTGATTATTACCCTTGTCGAATATGTTGGGGTATCTAGTTTTCTAGAGGGGGTCATTTCGGGGGATATTCAATGGTCTTGTACCGCCCGCTATAATTGAAGTATGGTGCTAAAAAAAACCTTGCTTTACATTTTAGTCTTCCGAAACCCAAATACATACAATTTTTCCTGTGACATCCAATAATACCAAATTGGAAATAAATACACAAATATGGTGTCTCTACACTCAAGAGACATTGAAAAAAAATTAGTTTGAGAGAAAAATAAATGTTAACTCTACTTTTAAAATATTGTTGGTAGCGTCAAAGTAAAAAAAAATGTTTTTTTTTTCAATTTTTTTGGGTTGTATTTATGGATTTATTGTTCTGTTGTAATGTGTGGGATTAAACATTTAACATTATAATTAAGCGCTATCTGTTCTGAAAAAAAACATTAATGCCAAGATTGTCTAAAATGTAGAGAAGAATTGTAAACTGTGGAAATGTAACACACCCAAAGGCAAAAAAATGCTGAGAGCTGCTTTCACTGGAGGTAGCAAAGTGTTTAAAGGCCTTTGCAAAGTACAAGAATACAACATCTAAACTTTTCCCAATAAATCTGAGTTAGCATTCATCACCTTATAAAAGCATGTTAGTCAAATCTGTGTCCTTAGTAAATCCATGTTGATGCTACGAAATGTAATTATTCTCTGCTACGCAGTTTTGTATATAATGCCTTAGCAAACCCTATAACAACTCACAGAACTGATGTTAAGTTTAAAGAATTATTAACACTTTTTAAATAGTAAAATATGTTTTATCATATATAACTTGCCATCTTGCCTTCACATTATGCTGATTAAAATCTGTATGTTTATTTTGGCTAAGGAATCTAGATGTTACACTTCTATAGAATAGACTGGGATTTCAGGATGGGTGAGTTGTTGGTTCCGGTATTTCAGATATGAAACAGTCAAACCTGGTGCTCGGTAAACCGCTGGCTAGAGCTGAAGAACTGATCAGCTGCTATTTTGGTACAAGGCACACGTTTCTCCCAATAATGCCACAAGATGGCAGTGTACACCATTAAATAAAATCTTGAAAGTGCGTGAAAAGCTCAAACTTCACACTGACCTTTTAACATCAAGCAAAAGTTATTTTCATTTTCTGATTGTAAAAAAAAGAAGTTTGTTGAAAGTATCCGAGAATGGAAATTTAATTTTTCAAGATTAAGGAAATAAAATACTATTTTCAGTAGCATCCCTCTGCCATTTGCAATGAAATCATGAGTAGTCCTGTGTGCACAAAACTGGCACCTATTTACTCTACTCAAACTTTTCCAGTCCTTTCATGTTTTAATCCAAATCAGGGATTAACCGTTGGTGTGTGTGTGCGTGTGTTGGTGTGTGTGTGTGTGCGTGTGCATGTGCGTGTGTGTGTGTTTTAACGGAACACAAAGATCCATCTGTCTTTGTTATCATTTGGTTCAGGTAATATAAAACTGAAATGTGTTTAAATCCTTAAAAAGAGACAATTATATGAACTGCTCTGGTACACTCAGATGAAATAGAGTAGCTCTGGGCTGTCTCAAGAGCTGATATTATCTTGTTTATTCAAAGCTCATTAAAATTCAGTTATACGCTACAGTGTAAATGAGACCACGTGATGTCTTTCTTTTAATTTAACATGAACATATCATTTTTTTCTTTAAGGTCATAATAGCAGAGGCGTACGTTAAAAAGGGGCGCTGGGAAAAAAGGGCGCCAGGTTTTAAACGATAAACATGGATAACGTTTAAAAATATAATGTACTATATTTCGTTTAAAAATAATGTTTTATAAAGTCATAAATCATTAAATAATGTGCATGAAATTGGCAATTGTGAAAACGTGAATCTTCCGTTTAAAAAGTGAAACGTATAATAACGTTTAAAAAAAAATAGTAAGTAACCCTCCCTGTACCTACCCCTAACCCCTAGACCCCCGTGTTGGTGCCTAAACCTAAGACCCCCCTGGTGGTGCCTAAACCTAAGACTCCCCTGATGGTGCCTAAACCTAAGACTCCCCTGGTGGTGCCTAAACCTAAGACTCCCCTGGTGGTGCCTAAACCTAAGACCCCCCTGTTGATGCCTAAACCTAAGACCCCCCTGGTGGTGCCTAAACCTAAGACCCCCCTGTGATAAGCATTAATAACGTGTGAAAAAAATATTGTGCTGTTTTTCGTTTAAAAATAATGTTTTAAAAAAGATTGTACTGTTTTTCGTTTAAAAATAATGTTTAAAAAATTATAAATCATAAAAAAATGTGTAATCATGAGAAGCAGTTATAAAACAGTAAAAGTCTCCGGGCGCCGCTTATAAAACGTTATTTTTCTCCGGCGCCCTTTTTTCCTGTCGGGCGCCCATTAAACGATATTTATTATGGGAGTGAATGGCGGCGCCCGATTTGTCCACTTGCCTCAGGCGCCCGAATTTACTGTTACCATAGCAGAGGGCATTTTCAGGGAGTGTGACATAACAGACAGACTTATTTTTTTTACTGTAAACAGAAAATGGTTAAGAACCCTACTAGTTATTAACTTGTTTGTGCAACAGTAAGCAATAGTAATCTAAAATATCTGTATTCAGCCTGCTGCAGGCTTTAGTATACAACTTCTAATAGTTAAAATTAGAATCAAAGGTAATCTCTTACTTCTCCTGAAGACAAAAAGACCAGTAGTACTGGAAAAGTATTAACATTAAAACATCTATTTTGTGTTTTGAATACATACTTTTCCAGTACCACTGTTGTTTTTGTCTTTAGGAGAATTTAACTATTAGAGGTTATATATTTTTACACTAGGGTGCCTCCATCCTTACACAAGTATCTAGTTAAAACCTCCTTTGGAGGGAATCGTTTTTTTCCCCCCAAAAAAACTACAAACCCAGGTGACTGACCATCCAGCTTCTGGCAGGACCTGGAAAACCAAGCAAGAAAGGATAATTTCCCGCTGGCTTATACAGTGTGTAACGATAGGTGTCAGCAACCAGAGAGAGAATCTGATTCTTGGCGATCTGCAGTATCCCCAAGAATACAGATATACCTGATTATTAGGGATCTGCAGAATCGCCAATAATCAAATATGTCTAACCTCTAGACACCTGAGAGTGTGAGTGTTTTGTTGCAACAGTAACCTTTGGACCACCGGGGTAGCAGGTGGTCCAATAAGTAGAGAAGACTCTACTGCAGTCAAGGACACCTGGAGAGGGAGTCCCTGACTGATAAGGAGCAATGTCCCCTCTGAAGAGCAGGGGACCCCTGCGGAAAGGCTGGACACCCTGCGGGGGGTGACAGCCAGAAGGTAAGACAGGCCGGGTCGGCAACAGAGTATCAGATATGCAAAGTACCAAATCAGAGATCAGAAGAATAGTCAGGAAAGCTACAGGTCATAACAAATATCAGAACAAGGCCTAGTCTGAGGTGTGAGGTCCTTGATCTCAACACCCTTGAACTATGCTCGAGAATAACACAGATGATATACAGTATTCCTAGTCTGGGGTGTGAGGGCCGTGATCTCAACACCCTGGAACTATGCTAGAGAATAACACAGATGATATACAGTATTCCTAGTCTGGGGTGTGAGGGCCGTGATCTCAACACCCTGGAACTATGCTAGAGAATAACACAGATGATATACAGTATTCCTAGTCTGGGGTGTGAGGGCTGTGATCTCAACACCCTGGAACTATGGTAGAGAATAACACAGATGATATATAGTAACTGGCTAAGTGTGGATTCCCAGGTCCTCCTGGTTCCACCACACTGAAGGATCTGACTAAGGTCTGAGTGCTAACACATAGGCATTCGCAACGCCAGACAACCAGCAACTGAACAGCAGGAAATATATATAGTAAAGCGCTCCACAGCGCCGCTCAGCTCCCACCAACCAATCACTGACTGAGCAGGGATCAGCTGACCACCCTGATCAGCTGATCTTCCTCCTATTGGTATAAAGAGCTTGTCTTGCAGCGCGCGCGCGTAGCTCTCCATCTGTGTGCACTACTAGGTCCAGACAGCTCAGACACATGTTGCTGCGGGGAAACCGCCGCACTGAACGCGGTATCTGCCGCCTTACCGTCAGAACACGCGGCGGCCCCCACGCCATTCCTCCCATGTGCACCACCAGTTCCAGACAACCCAGACACATGCTGACGCGGATGAACCGCCGCATCAGACGCGGAATCAGCCGCCTTACTGTCAGAACATGCGGCGGCTTTTCCGCTATTCATCACAGTATACCCCCCACCTGAGGAGTGGACTCCGGATATTTTCCACCAGGCTTTCCATAATGTAAATCATGAAACGCTCTCTTCAAATCCTCCGCATGCATGCGGCAATTTGGCACCCAAGATCTCTCCTCTATGCCATATCCTTTCCAGTGGACCAGATACTGCACGGAATTCTGCACCAGGCGAGAATCCAGAATCTTTTCAATCTCATACTCTGGTTGGTCATCTACCAACACGGGGGGGGGGGGGGGGTAGAGGAGTCCACCTGTACAGCTGGTTTCAACAGGGACACATGGAACGATCTCACACCTTTCATGCTGGGTGGGAGATCAACAGCATATGTGACATTATTAATGTTCTTTGCCACTGGAAATGGTCCTATAAATTTAGGACCTAGCTTGGGTGACAATTGTTTCAAGGCCAAATGACGAGTGGATATCCACACCAGATCTCCAGGGGAGAATCTCCACTCTACCGACTGATGTTTATCTGCCTGCTTCTTCTGGGTTTGGAAAGCTTTCCCTAGGTTCCTCTTAACCATTCCCCAAATCTCTTTCAAGGCCCCCTGCCAGTCCTCCAGAGCTGGAAAAGGAGTTGATGCGACTGGCAAAGGAGCAAACTTAGGTGATCTACCTGACACCACTTGAAAAGGGGAATACCCAGAAGAAGAGCTTTTCAGATTGTTGTGCGCAAACTCTGCAAATGGCAAAGACTTTACCCAATCCGTTTGCGCATCAGCAACATAGCACCTGAGAAATTGTTCAAGGGATTGGTTAACTCTCTCGGTCTGGCCATTGGTCTGAGGTAGTGTTGGGCGAACAGTGTTTGCCACTGTTCGGGTTCTGCAGAACATCACCCTGTTCGGGTGATGTTTGAGTTCGGCCGAACACCTGATGGTGTTCGGCCTTTTTAGTTTGGGTTCGCCCGAACTATTCAATGCCCGCCGAACAGGGCCGAACAGGGCCCCTGTTCGGCCGAACAGGGCCCTGTTCGCCCGAACATGCCGCAATACGGCCCCCCTATGGGGTCGCAGGCATAAGGGGGGAGCATGCCCCGATCGCGGGGGGGGGGGGGGTCGGAAATTCCCCCCACCTCCTCCGCTAGCGCTCCCCCCTCTGCCCGCTTCCCCATAACAAAATTTTGTTGAAAGTTAATACTAGTACCGGTGGCTGGCTGCCTGGCCTGGCAGTGAAGTAAGTGAGGAGGAGGAGTCCGCCTAGGAGAGTGACGCGTTGAGGCCGGGCAGCGGGCGGTTTAGCGGTAGCACCCTTGTGGTACTTCCGCCCTTTCTCTGACCTCACGTCCTCTACGTTATGACGCATACGAGGGTACGCGTCACGCGTACCCTCGTATGCGTCATAACGTAGAAAACGTGAGGTCAGAGAAAGGGCGGAAGTACCACAAGGGTACTACCGCTGAACCGCCCGCTGCCCGGCCTCAACGCGTCACTCTCCTAGGCGGACTCCTCCTCCTCACTCACTTCACTGCCAGCAGCCAGCCACCGGTACTAGTATTAACTTTCAACAAACTTTTGTTATGGGGAAGTGGGCAGAGGGGGGAGCGCTAGCGGAGGGGGTGGGGGGAATTTCCGACCCCCCCCCCCCGCGATCGGGGCATGCTCCCCCCTTATGCCTGCGACCCCATAGGGGGACCGTATTGCGGCATGTTCGGGTCCCCATTGACTTCCATTGAGTTCGGGGTTCGGGCCTAACATGCCGAACATCTGGCCCATGTTCGGCCTGTTCGGCCCGAACCCGAACATCCAGGTGTTCGCCCAACACTAGTCTGAGGGTGGTAGCCAGTGGTGCTCAGCAGAGCTCGAATATTCGAGTAGCTCGAATATTCGAGCTCTTTTTCAGCTATCCGAGCTCGGTATTCGAGCTCCGAATAGCTGTAGCTATTCGAATGGGCTATCCGAGTACACTCGAATAGCCCATTCACTATTCGAGCTATTCGAGCAAACGGCGCTATTCGAGCTCGGTACCGAGCTCGAATAGCGTCATAGCCCAGATTGATGTCCTTAGAGCCAATCAGAGGGCTCCCAGGCCCTCTGACGGCAGCCAATCACAGAGGGGGACCCTGGCCAGCCCCTACCCTATAAATAGCGGCCGCCATGTTCCGTTTCTCCATGCTTGCCTGAGACTTGTACAGAGAGAGAGTTGCTCCTTTGTGCTTTGGCTTAGCAAGTGCTCTATTGTGATCATTTACCTAGCGTTTTTGCTCACCTACACCTGCCATATACACCTATATTGTTGTTAGTTAGATAGACATTGTATTTTAGTTAGTAGCTTGTGTGTTACATTAGAGACAGGCAGCTGCTGCAAGCTTACAGGTTTAGGCCTCAGGGGGGCCTTGCCTCTGTGGGCAGCTGTCCTCTGTTTATTTCTCTCATCTATACCAGTATTTCTGCTGTCCTTTACTAATAGTATTGTAGTTATACTGTACTAGGAGTAGGACACTCACTGACTGTCACTGTTTATAGGCTACTAGCTAGCTCCTGCGTGTGTGCACTCACTCACTGTCTGTGTGTACACACACTCTATTTCCTTCTGATTACTGATAGATTATTGTTAGTTAGTTGTACTTACTGTTACTACTTACTCTTACTGTACTAGGAGTCTAGGACACTCAGTCAGACAGTCACTGTGTTCATAGGCTACTAGCTCCTGCGTGCGGTCACTCACTGTCTGAGTGCAGGGGCGCCGCGAGGCATAAAGCGAACCAAGCGGTCGCTTGGGGCCTCACAATCTTAGGGGCCTCGGCGGCTCCGTGACGTCGGCGTGACGTCACTTTTTCCCCGCAGCCCCGCCGGGCTGGCAGAGCAGAGCAGGGCTACAGGAAGATGGCTGCCGCCGAAGCCCTGCTCTGGAGACTATGTCTCCAGTACAGGGCTTCGGGTGGCCATCTTCCCGACCCGTAGCCCTGCATGAATCAGCGCGGGAGATTGGAGGAGGAAGCCAGGAAGGGAGCTCCGTGGGAACTGCGCGCCTGAGAAGCCGGCCGGGAGAGGAGACCAGGGAGAGAAGACTTCTGCCAGTGCCAGCCTGCCAGGTGAGTAAATTCTTTTCTTTTTGCAGCCGCAGCCCTAATTGCGAATTTGCGATTGATTTCTGCTGAACTGTGCCCTAATTGCATTTGATATCTGCTGAAAATGTGGCCCTAATTGCGATTGATTTCTGCTGAACTGTGCCCTAATTGCGTTTGATATCTGCTGAAAATGTGGCCCTAATTGCGATTGATTTCTGCTGAACTGTGCCCTAAATGCGTTTGATATCTGCTGAAAATGTGGCCCTAATTGCGATTGATTTCTGCTGAACTGTGCCCTAAATGTGTTTGATATCTGCTGAAAATGTGGCCCTAATTGCGATTGATTTCTGCTGAACTGTGCCCTAAATGCGTTTGATATCTGCTGAAAATGTGGCCCTAATTGCGATTGATTTCTGCTGAACTGTAAATGCGTTTGATATCTGCTGAAAATGTGGCCCTAATTGCGATTGATTTCTGCTGAACTGTGCCCTAAATGCGTTTGATATCTGCTGAAAATGTGGCCCTAATTGCGATTGATTTCTGCTGAACTGTGCCCTAAATGCGTTTGATATCTGCTGAAAATGTGGCCCTAATTGCGATTGATTTCTGCTGAACTGTGCCCTAAATGCGTTTGATATCTGCTGAAAATGTGGCCCTAATTGCGATTGATTTCTGCTGAACTGTGCCCTAAATGCGTTTGATATCTGCTGAAAATGTGGCCCTAATTGCGATTGATTTCTGCTGAACTGTGCCCTAATTGCGTTTGATATCTGCTGAAAATGTGGCCCTAATTGCGATTGATTTCTGCTGAACTGTGCCCTAAATGCGTTTGATATCTGCTGAAAATGTGGCCCTAATTGCGATTGATTTCTGCTGAACTGTGCCCTAAATGCGTTTGATATCTGCTGAAAATGTGGCCCTAATTGCGATTGATTTCTGCTGAACTGTGCCCTAAATGCGTTTGATATCTGCTGAAAATGTGGCCCTAATTGCGATTGATTTCTGCTGAACTGTGCCCTAAATGCGTTTGATATCTGCTGAAAATGTGGCCCTAATTGCGATTGATTTCTGCTGAACTGTGCCCTAAATGCGTTTGATATCTGCTGAAAATGTGGCCCTAATTGCGATTGATTTCTGCTGAACTGTGCCCTAATTGCGTTTGATTTCTGCTGAAAATGTGGCCCTAATTGCGATTGATTTCTGCTGAACTGTGCCCTAAATGCGTTTGATATCTGCTGAAAATGTGGCCCTAATTGCGTTTGATTTCTGCTGAACTCTGCCCTAATTGCGTTTGATTTCTGCTGAAAATGTGCCCTAATTGCGTTTGATTTCGGCTGAAAATGTGCCCTAATTGCGTTTGATTTCTGCTGAAAATGTGCCCTAATTGCGTTTGATTTCTGCTGAAATGTGGCCCAAATTGCGTTTTTATTTTCTGGTGTCTGGGGTAACTGTTGCTGCATTTATTATTTAATGGTCATAGTTGGCTATATTTGCTGTGCTACGGTTAAGCTTCGCCCATACAATGTCATGGCCGCGCCAATCTTTCGGCGCGCTACGCGCGCCTCAATCACCCCAACATCCATTTTTTCCCCGCAAACAGCCCCGCCCCAATCCGCCCTCCTGCTCCACCCACATGTCATGGCCACGCCCACTTATGCGGGATAGCCACACCCATTTTTCGCCAGGGCCTCTTGCTACAGTCCGCTTGGGGCCACAAAAACCTTAGCTGCACCCCTGTCTGAGTGTACACACACCACCCACACTCCATTTCCTTCTGATCGCTGATTGATTATTGTAATTAGTTAGTTCTACTTACTGTTACTACTTACTCTTACTGTACTAGGAGTCTAGGACACTCAGTCACTGTGTTCATAGGCTACTAGCTCCTGCGTGCGTGCACTCACTGTCTGAGTGTACACACACCCACACTCCATTTCCTTCTGATCGCTGATTGATTATCGTAATTAGTTAGTTGTACTTACTGTTACTACTTACTCTTACTGTACTAGGAGTCTAGGACACTCAGTCACTGTGTTCATAGGCTACTAGCTCCTGCGTGCGGTCACTCACTGTCTGAGTGTACACACACCACCCACACTCCATTTCCTTCTGATCGCTGATTGATTATTGTAATTAGTTAGTTCTACTTACTGTTACTACTTACTCTTACTGTACTAGGAGTCTAGGACACTCAGTCACTGTGTTCATAGGCTACTAGCTCCTGCGTGCGGTCACTCACTGTCTGAGTGTACACACACCACCCACACTCCATTTCCTTCTGATCGCTGATTGATTATTGTAATTAGTTAGTTCTACTTACTGTTACTACTTACTCTTACTGTACTAGGAGTCTAGGACACTCAGTCACTGTGTTCATAGGCTACTAGCTCCTGCGTGCGGTCACTCACTGTCTGAGTGTACACACACCCACACTCCATTTCCTTCTGATCGCTGATTGATTATCGTAATTAGTTAGTTGTACTTACTGTTACTACTTACTCTTACTGTACTAGGAGTCTAGGACACTCAGTCACTGTGTTCATAGGCTACTAGCTCCTGCGTGCGGTCACTCACTGTCTGAGTGTACACACACCACCCACACTCCATTTCCTTCTGATCGCTGATTGATTATTGTAATTAGTTAGTTCTACTTACTGTTACTACTTACTCTTACTGTACTAGGAGTCTAGGACACTCAGTCACTGTGTTCATAGGCTACTAGCTCCTGCGTGCGGTCACTCACTGTCTGAGTGTACACACACCACCCACACTCCATTTCCTTCTGATCGCTGATTGATTATTGTAATTAGTTAGTTCTACTTACTGTTACTACTTACTCTTACTGTACTAGGAGTCTAGGACACTCAGTCACTGTGTTCATAGGCTACTAGCTCCTGCGTGCGTGCACTCACTGTCTGAGTGTACACACACCCACACTCCATTTCCTTCTGATCGCTGATTGATTATTGTAATTAGTTAGTTCTACTTACTGTTACTACTTACTCTTACTGTACTAGGAGTCTAGGACACTCAGTCACTGTGTTCATAGGCTACTAGCTCCTGCGTGCATGCACTCACTGTCTGAGTGTACACACACTAAATTTACTTGTGATTACTACTGATTAATGTAACTGCTAGTTGTACTTCCTGACTGTTACTACTTACTTACTGTACTAGGGGACACTCACTCAGTCACCTCACCAACCAACCCACTCCATTAAAGTACCCCACTTTTCACCCGCCCTTTTACAAAACTTTTGTCTATACGCCCAAAACATTTAAGATGTCTGGAAGTGGCAGCCAGCGCGGTTTGGGCAAGGGGAAGGGCAGCAAGGGAATCAGGAGGAGAGGGAGCAGCATTGTGGCAAGCCGCGGCCGCGGGCGCGCCACCATGCACAGTTCCGCAGCAGCAGCAGCAGCGTCAGTGGCTAACATTCCTCCCATAGCCACTGGCCGTGGACGCCTTGGGCGCCGCCCAGCAGGAGCATCTGCAACTCACGCTGCAGAGACACAGCAGCAGCAGCGTGTAGCACCTGCTCCCATTTTCCTCCAGCCGGGTCGGAAACGTCCCATTGAGGAAAAGGATGCAGACACTGTGGTGCAACTCATGACGGAGGATGAGCAGCCCGCCATCAGCTCTGCATCCGAGGCCTCCACCCTCACCACCACCACCACCCCTGTTCGCAGCAGCCGCCCAGCAGGGTCTGGGGAGGAGGCCAGTTCACCGTCACTCGCCGACCTGTCATTCAGCAGTCTTTTGACCCCAGGCATCATGAGTAAATTGTCTGCTGTTGTTGGCGATCTTGAGGAGGAGATGCTGATGGGCACTTTGGGGGATGAGGGATTGGACAGCAAGACTGTGGCGACAGTCAAGCAGCCCATCCATGCATCAGGAGAGGAGTTTGGGGGGTCCTCATCCCAGCAGGACATGTTTCAGGAGGGGGAGGATGATGATGACCCGGTGACAGACAGAGACTGGGTGCCACCACCTCCAGGGGATGTCGTCCTCAGCAGCTCTGAGGAGGAGGAGGAGGATGCTCTTGTGGGCCTTGCAAGGAGGCGCATCATTGCAAGCATTGGCAGCAGCAGTAGGCAGGTCCCACAGCCTGCTGGTGTCTCAGGCTCAGCAGCAGCAGCATCTGCCAGTACCACCACCAGCCGCACCCAAGCCCCCCAAGCCCCCCCCCCCAACCACCACAGGGAGACAGGCAGCAGCGCTTCCATGCCGTAGGGGGATGTTTAAGTCACCAATCTGGCGATATTTCACCATGCCCACTGTGTACAGCAAGTACGCCACTTGCAACCACTGTCAGCGGAAGTTGAGCAGAGGTGCAGACCCCTTAAAGTTCTGCATCAGCTCGCTCATCAACCACCTTGCGGCTAAACATTTCCACCAGCATGAGGAGTTCCAGAGGCTGAAGGCATCTGGTGCTGGCAGTGGCACCACACCCATCACTGCACAGCCTTCAGCAGCAGCAGCAGCAACAGCAGCCACCCGCCCTCCTGCTCCTCCAGCAGCACCAGCAGGAGTGCGGAAACGCACTGCTCCTCCCCCCTCTGCAACTCCTGCCGCCGACACTGAGGCCTGTTCTGGCAGCCAGTCCTCAGTGGCCTCCTCTGCTGTGTCTGCTGATTCCCGTGTCAGCAAAAGGCCACGCCAGAGCCTTTTGAGCGAGTCCTTCCAGGGGGTGGTTAGGGCTCTGCCTCCCAGCAGCCGTCGCGTGCGGCAGCTGAACGGCTTGCTGGCACGGGCCATGTGCTCCCAACTCCTGCCGTACACGCTCGTGCAGGAGGGGAGCGACATTCGTGCGCTGCTTGCTTGCGCAGCCCCAGACTGGCAGCTCCCCAGCAGACACTTCTTTGCCCGCAAGGCCATTCCTGCACTGCACCGCTTTGTGATGGCCAATGTGGAGTGAGGGCTGGAGCACGCGGTTGGTGAAAGGGTCCACGTCACCATGGACTCCTGGAGCAGCCGCTTCGGGACAGGCCGCTACCTGTCCTTCACTGTCCACTGGGTCAGCTTGGTGGAAGGGGGTGAGGATGGGAGAGCAGCAGCGGGCACAGCAGCAGCAGCAACACAGTGGGTGGTGCCACCCCGCAGGCTCAGGGGAACTGCAGCAGGTTCCTCCGATCCTCTGCCATCCTCCGGCACACCTGGCCAAACCCCCCGCCTCAGCAGCAGCGTGAAGGCCCGCCACTGCCAAGCGCTGCTGCACTTGGTCAGCCTTGGGAAGACCAAGCTGACGGCAACCCATGTGTTGGCCAAACTCCAGGAGCAGGAGAGGATTTGGCTGACACCCAGAGGCCTCAGAGTCGGAGAGGTGGTGGCCGACAATGGGGCCAATCTGGTTGCCGCAATAGACAGGGGAAACCTGACCCACATCCCCTGTCTTGCCCACGTGCTGAACCTGGTGGTGCAGAAGTTCCTGCGCACCTACCAGGGGATGGGCGAACTGCTGGAAACGGCAAGGAATGTTGTGCGTCACTTCCGGCGCTCGGCTGCAGCCTGTGCGAGCCTGGAAGACGTGCAAAAGGAGCTGGATCTGCCACGCCATCGGCTGATCCTTGACGTTCCGACTCGCTGGAACTCCACCCTGGCGATGTTGGAGCGTCTGGTTGAACAGAGGCGCACTGTCAAACAGTACCTTGCCCTGGCCACTGTTTCCGCAGCTCAGAGAAGGGACAAGACCAGCAACTTCCCGTCCATCGTCCCCGATGATGACTGGAGGCACATGCAGCAGGTGTGCTTAGTGCTGGCTCCCTTCCTGCAGGCCACAAACATGGTGAGCAGGGACCATGCTATGGTCTGCGAGTGGGTGCCCCTGGTTTCTCTGCTGAACAGGGCCCTCGATGCTTTGCTGGAACAGGGAGCGGCAGCCTTGGACCAGCAGGAGCGGCAACCAGCTGCGCAGTCCACCTCTGAGGGGGAGGAGGAGGAGGACTTGGTGGAGGTCCCTGACCTGGCTGCTGATGAGGGGGATCAGCACAGCGCAGCTGAGTTGGTGCGGGGGTGGAGAGAGGATGAGGCGGCAGAGGAGGAGGATGAGGACAGCACTGACGTCGATGTGCCAGCAGACGTGGCCCGCCTCTTCCCAATGGCAGCGCACATGCTGACGTGCCTGCGCAGGGACCCCAGGGTGATCCAGATGAAGCAGAGGGAGGACATCTGGATCAGCATGATGTTGGACCCACGCCTCAAGGGGAAGTTGAGCCAGTTCCTGCCGCCTGCAGGAGGAGACCCAGCGCAACAAATAAGGAGCTTGCAGCAGGCCCTTGTTGAGCGCTTGGAGGAAGCCTTCCCCCAGCCTTCCACCCCCACTGTCCAGCAGCCAGCACAGAGGCAGCAGCAGGTGCCTGCATCCAGCAGCAGCAAGCGCCCCACAGACCTGCTGTCTCTCAGCCACGAGCTCTACAGGACTGTAGAGGCTCCGGCAGCAGTGACTAGAGAGGAGATGCATGCAGCAGCATCCTCCTCCGGTCACAGCCAGCGCCTGACCCGCATGGTGGCTGACTACATGGGGTCGTACAGCGGGCTTGACAGCGATGCCCCTGTTGATCCCATGGAGTATTGGGTCAAGCGCATGGAGATCTGGAGCGAGCTGGCGCAGTACGCCCTGGAAGTGCTGTCCTGCCCCCCTTCCAGCGTGCTGTCCGAGCGCTGCTTCAGTGCAGCTGGTGGCGTGGTCACCGAGAAACGCTCACGTCTGTCTCACAAGTCTGTGGACAGACTGACGTTTCTCAAGATGAACCAGGCGTGGGTGGAAGGCGAGTTCCTGGCCCCTGTTGTCGGCGAGAGGGGGACATGAACTGGCTGCCGGAACCATCGTTAATGTGCCTTACCACCCTTTACCACCTCCTGGCTCCTGCTCACTAAGCCAGCCTGGTTCACTTTGACTATTACGTCGCCTGCAGCCACACATTTTACACCTACAGTGGGCTGCTGTGTACTGCCCTTCTGCTGTCTGTCTGTGTTTCCCACTGCCAGGGTACACAGATGATTTACCTTCTGCTGCCACTCTGCCACCAGCTATTACGTCAAACAATAGCTGCTCGCCTACTCCTCCATTCCTCCTCCTGCTGCTGCTGTCTGTCTGTGTTTCCCACTGCCAGGGTACACAGATGATTTACCTTCTGCTGCCACTCTGCCACCAGCTATTACGTCAAACAATAGCTATATTGGTTGCAAAACCAAAACCAAACAAACCATTAAAAAAACAAAAAAAGGTTTAATTTTTCTGAGGTGCCCGGGTTGAAAACTGTGTTGTCCCAGTTGTGTATTGGACACAATGTGGGCTGCACGACCGCTGTCTGGGACCTCCTGTTGTGTTTATTTACAGCCCTGGTATCACCGCTAGGTACCAGGGCTATTATGTCACGGCGAGCTGCCTGCCTCATTGACTGCCTGCTGCCACACACTCATCCTCCTCCTCCTGCTGCTGAATTTACCTCCTGCTGTCTTTGTGTTTCCACTGCCAGGGAGCACATACAATGGCGCTTCCAACATGCGTGCGCCCACCAGCTATTTGTTACGCTCAAAAATAGCTGCATTTCTTTAAAAAAAAATTGAAAAGAGAAATACGTGAAGAAGAATAAGACTATATTGAAAAGGAAGGAGGAGAAGAAGAAGAAGAAGAAGAAGAAGAAGAAGAAGAAGAAGAAGAAGAAGAAGAAGAAGAAGAAGAAGAAGAAGAAGAAGAAGAAGAAGACGATATAGAAGAAGACGATATAGAAGAAGAAGAAGAAGAAGAAGACGATATAGAAGAAGAAGAAGAAGAAGAAGACGATATAGAAGAAGAAGAAGAAGACGATATAGAAGAAGACGATATAGAAGAAGAAGAACAAGTATATACAGTAACACTACTGAACAAAATTAAGGACACAACTTCTCTTTCCACATTTTTTTTTAAAGGAACATCCCCACATAATCACTTGCTGTTGTTACTTGGAAAAAAAGAGGTTTCTTGCATCATTCACCCTCAAAACAAGTGTTGGAAGCTATTTAAGGCCAATTCGAATAGTCAGCTCGAATAGTCAGCTCGAATACCGACTCGAATAGTGAGCTCGAAGTCCGAGGTTGAATCGAATAGTAAAAATTATTCGACTCGAATATTCGAATGACCTCGAATAATTTACTATTCGAATTCGACCAAACTCGAATTTTAAAAAGGGGTATTTGAGCACCACTAGTGGTAGCCTGATGAGAATGCGAGTTCCATGTCTAATTGATTGCAAAGGGCCCTCTAAAATTTCGAAACAAATTGGACTCCCCGATCTGACACTACATTTTCTGGAATGCCATGCAGCCGGAAGATGTGCTGGATGAAGAGATCAGCCAGTTCCTGGGCCGAGGGGAGTCCTTTCAGAGGGACAAAGTGCGCCATCTTACTGAAACAATCTATTACCACCCAAATGACCGACTTGCCTTCAGACCGAGGGAGTTCACCCACAAAATCCATGGAAATATGAGTCCAAGGTTCATTGGAGACTGGCAAAGACTGTAACGTGCCCACGGGGGCCTGACGAGAGGGCTTACTCCTCGCATAGATCGTGCACTCCCTTACAAATTCCTTACAATCAGACACCAAACTAGGCCACCAGGCACATCTAGCCAGTAGATCCTGAGTTCTGGTGGCTCCAGGATGACCGGCATTCTTGTGAGAGTGAAAAAACTGCAGAATTTGTAACCGAAAGGGCAGTGGCACAAACATGACCCCCTCTGGCTTCCCCTCTGGAACATCCTGTTGATAGGGACTCAAAGTGGTTGACCAATCTCTCCAAGTCTCAGTGGCTGCCAGGACTACCTTTGGAGGCAGGATAGTCTCCGGATCAGTAGACTGCACTGACTCGGGCTCAAAACACCTAGAGAGTGCATCGGTCTTGATATTCTTACTTCCGGGTGTATACGTGATTATAAATCTAAATCTAGCAAAAAACAGACCACCGGGCCTGACGGGGGCTAAGTCTCTTAGCTCCCTCGATATACTCCAAATTCTTATGGTCTGTGTAAACCGTGATAACATGTCCTGCACCCTCCAGCCAGTGTCGCCATTCCTCAAAAGCTAATTTAATGGCTAGGAGCTCCCGGTTGCCGATATCATAATTTTTCTCGGCAGGTGAAAATCTGCGAGGTAAGTAAGCGCATGGATGTAGCTTGCCCTGCAATCCTGGCCTCTGTGACAACACCGCTCCTACCCCCACCTCTGAGGCATCAACCTCCACAATGAAGGGAAAGGCGACGTCAACATGCCTCAGTATTGGGGCAGAACAGAACAGCTTCTTTAAAGTCGAGAAGGCCGTATGAGCCTCAGGTGACCAATGATGAGTATCAGCCCCCTTCTTGGTGAGACTGGTGAGAGGAGAGATGATGGTACAGTACCCCTTAATAAACCTTCTGTAGTAATAGGCAAACCCCAGGAACCTCTGGAGTGCCTTCAGCACCACAGGCTGAGGCCAGTCCAGGACAGCAGAAACATTCCCTGGGTCCATCGAGAGACCAGAAGTGGAGATGATGTAACCTAGGAAGGCTACCGACTCTACCTCAAAGAGGCATTTCTCTAGTTTGGCATACAGCTGATTCTGTCGTAACCTCTCTAATACCCATCTGACATGCTTGCGATGTTCAGCAAGGTTGGACGAAAAGTTTAGTATATCATCCAAATAGACCAGAACAAACTTCCCCAACACTTCCCTAAAAATTTCATTGATTAACTCCTGGAAGACGACTGGCGCATTGCACAACCCGAAGGGCATCACCAGGTACTCGTAATGCCCATCGGGTGTGTTAAAGGCCATCTTCCATTCGTCCCCATCTCTGATGCGAACCAGATTGTATGCCCCCCTGAGATCTAGCTTAGAAAAAATTCCTGCGTGAATAAATCGTCAATCAATGGTAAAGGGTAGCGATTTTTCACAGTGATCTTATTCAGTCCTCTGTAATCAATACAGGGGCGGAGACCTCCGTCTTTTTTCTTCACGAAAAAAAACCCTGCCCCTGCTGGTGACCGAGAGGGACGTATGAACCCTTTCGCCAAGTTTTTCCTGATGTATTCCTGCATAGCTAGTTTCTCTGGCCCAGATAGATTATAAAGATGACCTCTGGGCGGCATACAACCAGATCTCAGATCGATAGGACAATCAAAGGCCCGATGGGGAGGGAAGTTTGTCTGCTGACTTTGGGCAAAAGACATCAGCAAATTCTGCGTATTGTCTTGGTACACCTTCAACCTGAACGTTGGTATTACCCAGGGTTACTTTCGCTAAACAATGATGATCACAGTGGGACGACCAGCTCGTTAGCTGACCCGTAACCCAGTCTATCTGAGGTAAGTGGATTTGTAACCAGGGCATGCCAAGAATGACGGTAGAAGTTGCCATATGCAAGACCAGAAATTGCAGACTCTCCCCATGTAAAACCCCCACCTTGAGATGCACATTAGGAATCTAGGACAAGGGGCGGTTACTCTGCAGAGGAGAGTCATCTACCGCAGTGACCAAGATTGGTTGATTCAAGGGAAGCATGGGTATACCCAATCTTTTTACAAACTCGTAATCGATAAAATTAGCTGCTGAACCAGAATCAATAAAGGCTTCCATAGAAGCAGTCTGACCCTCCCATGTGACCGAACAAGGGAGTAACAGACGATCATTATGTAGAGGTAAAGACTGCGCGCCCAGGGTATTACCTCTGACTACACCTAGGTGGCAGCGTTTCCCGACTTCTTGGGACAGTTCTACACTATAAGACCCTCCTATGCACAGTATAGACAAAGCTGCTCTGTCTTCCTACGATTCTTCTCTGAACGAGTTAATTTGGAGTGACCAATTTGCATTGGCTCAGGTGGTGGTGAGGTAGGTGGAGACGTGGCATAAGAGACATATCTAACCCTGTCTTTACCACGGGTTTGCTTTTGGTATCGTAACAGATGATCCACACGCACTGCCAGAGAGATTGCTTCCTCAAGTGTCTTAGGTTCAGTGTATCCCAACATCAGCCCAGAAACTGCGTCTGACAACCCCGATAAAAAACAATCTAGTAGTGCAAAAGCCCCCCACCTAGCCGACACTGACCACTTCCTGAACTCAGCAGCATACACCTCCACTGGATCCTTGCCTTGACGCAAGGTTTTTAGCTTCCGCTCAGAGGTAGACGCAATGTCTGGGTCGTCATAAATTATGGCCATGGACTTGAAGAATTCTTCAACTGATCTAAGTGCTTCATGCCCTGTTGGTAAATTATACGCCCAGGTTTGAGCATCCCCTGAGAGTAAGGTTTTGATAAAGGTAATTCTCTGTGCCTCTGTTCCTGACAGATTAGGCCTCAATTCAAAATATGACATCACACGATTCTTAAAATTCTAAAAGTAAGATCTATGGCCAGAAAACTTTTCCGGTACAGACATTCTCAAGTCTGTGACTGGAGGGGATCGCACTGAATTGACAGTCGTCTGTAGGACTTGTAGTGACCCAGATAAAGCAGAGATCTGGGCCTGCTGACCGTCCATCACTCTGATGAGATTTTCCACCGAGGTGGTGAGTGTGTCCAGACGAGTGCTAAGTGCGTCCATATTGTTTTGGTCTGGTGTTCTGTAACGATAGGTGTCAGCAACCAGAGAGAGAATCTGATTCTTGGCGATCTGCAGTATCCCCAAGAATACAGATATACCTGATTATTGGGGATCTGCAGAATCGCCAATAATCAAATATGTCTAACCTCTAGACACCTGAGAGTGTAAGTGTTTTGTTGCAACAGTAACCTTTTGACCACCGGGGTAGCAGGTGGTCCAATAAGTAGAGAAGACTCTACTGCAGTCAAGGACATCTGGAGAGGGAGTCCCTGACTGATAAGGAGCAGTGTCCCCTCTGAAGAGCAGGGGAACCCTGCGGAAAGGCTGGACAGCGTGACAGCCAGAAGGTCAGACAGGCCAGGTCGGCAACAGAGTATCAGATATGCAAAGTACCAAATCAGAGATTAGAAGAATAGTCAGGAAAGCTACAGGTCATAACAAATATCAGAACAAGGCCTAGTCTGAGGTGTGAGGTCCGTGATCTCAACACCCTGGAACTATGCTCGAGAATAACACAGATGATATACAGTATTCCTAGTCTGGGGTGTGAGGGCCGTGATCTCAACACCCTGGAACTATGCTCGAGAATAACACAGATGATATACAGTATTCCTAGTCTGGGGTGTGAGGGCCGTGATCTCAACACCCTGGAACTATGCTAGAGAATAACACAGATGATATACAGTAACTGGCTAAGTGTGGATTCCCAGGTCCTCCTGGTTCCACCACACTGAAGGATCTGACTAAGGTCTGAGTGCTAACACATAGGCATTCGCAACGCCAGACAACCAGCAACTGAACAGCAGGAGATATACTGTATATAGTAAAGCGCTCCACAGCGCCGTCCAGCTCACATCAACCAATCACTGACTGAGCAGGGATCAGCTGACCGCCCTGATCAGCTGATCTTCCTCCTATTGGTATAAAGAGCTTGTCTTGCAGCGCGTGCGCGCGGAGCTCTCCATTAGTGTTGGGCGAACACCTGGATGTTCGGGTTCGGCCCGAACCCCGAACTCAATGGAAGTCAATGGGGACCCGAACATGCCGCAATACGGCCCCCCTATGGGGTCGCAGGCATAAGGGGGGAGCATGCCCTGATCGCGGGGGGTGTCGGAAATTCCCCCCACCCCCTCCGCTAGCGCTCCCCCCTCTGCCCGCTTCCCCATAACAAAAGTTTGTTGAAAGTTAATACTAGTACCGGTGGCTGGCTGCTGGCAGTGGAGTGAGTCAGGAAGAGGAGTCCACCTAGGAGAGTGACGCGTTGAGGCCGGGCAGCGGGCGGTTCAGCGGTAGTACCCTTGTGGTACTTCCGCCCTTTCTCTGACCTCACGTCCTCTACGTTATGACGCATACGAGGGTACGCGTGACGCGTACCCTTGTATGCGTCATAACGTAGAGGACGTGAGGTCAGAGAAAGGGTGGAAGTACCACAAGGGTACTTGTGGTACTCACTCCACTGCCAGGCCAGCAGCCAGCCACCGGTACTAGTATTAACTTTTAACAAACTTTTGTTATGGGGAAGCGGGCAGAGGGGGGAGCGCTAGCGGAGGGGGTGGGGGGAGTTTCCGCCCCCCCCCCCCCCCCCCCCGCGATCGGGGCATGCTCCCCCCTTATGCCTGCGACCCCATAGGGGGGCCGTATTGCGGCATGTTCGGGCGAACAGGGCCCTGTTCGGCGGGCATTGAATAGTTCGGGCGAACCCGAACTAAAAAGGCCGAACACCGTCAGGTGTTCGGCCGAACTCGAACATCACCCGAACAGGGTGATGTTCTGCAGAACCCGAACAGTGGCGAACACTGTTCGCCCAACACTACTCTCCATCTGTGTGCACTACTAGGTCCAGACAGCCCAGACACATGTTGCTGCGGGGAAACCGCCGCACTGAACGCGGAATCAGCTGCCTTACTGTCAGAACATGCGGCGGCTTTTCCGCTATTTATCACACAGTGGTTGCCAGAATCAGCAACCCACTCTTGTGAGCAGTGGTGCTCATCAGAGCTAGGATATCCGAGGTACTCGGATAATCCTAGCTCTTTTTCACTATTCGAGCTCGAATACCGAACTCAAATAGTATTAGCTATCCGGGCTGTGCTATCCGAGCGCACTCGGATAGCAAGCAGCTATCCGGAGATATCCTAGCTATCCGAGCTCGGATAGCGTCACGAGCTCGGATAGCGTCACGACAGACGTCATCTTGAGTCCTCACAAGCGAATCAGAGGGCTCCCAGCCCTCTGACTGCAGCTAATCACAGAGGGGGAGCCTGGCCAAGCCCCCCTCTATAAATAGCGGGCGCCATGTTGCCTCACTCGTCCTGCTTGCGACTTACTGACTGATAGTACTGAGAGAACTGCTCCAGTGCTTTTTGTCTGTGTGCAAGTGCATTTCCATTGCTCTAAACCTAGCATTTTTACACTCCAACACTTGATCTTCAACTGTATTGCTTTGTATTGTAGATAGATTGTATTTTAGGCAGTTTAGTTAGTGTGATTAGGGACTAGGGAGGGAGACTGTCACTGGTGCTGCTGCTGCAGGCCTGCAGTCAGCAGCTAGGCCCTGTGCCTGCCCTGCTCTGTGCTCTAGTCTCTAGTTACCTGTGCTCTCACCTGTCCTACTCTACTCCTGTACTACTACTTCTGTGTTAGATAGAATATTGTACTATTTTGTAGTTAGCAAGGCCCAGCTTTACTGCTATACCTGTCCGGCTGTATCTGCCTCTCAGTAATCTAGTCACACCTGTTGTAATATTTAGCTCGTTTCTTCTATTGTTTAGTTAGTACTAGTAGTACTGTGTGTACTCACTCACTGTACTCTAGTCTGTGTTTAGGGACCATCAGTTAGCGTCAGCTAGGGTCTTAGTGTTCGTGCGCACGCACCCTCCAGTTAGTGCTACACCCGTCCTCCTATTGTTTATATATATACTACTTCTATTGTGTCTTAGCTGAATTGTACTGTAGTCTGACACCGTCAGTCAGCGTCAGCTAGGGTCTTTGTGTGCGCAGTGCACATCTGCACTGTCAGCACCCTCCAGTTAGTGCTACACCTGTCCTCCTATTATTTATATATCACTACTTCTATTGTGTCTTAGCTGAATTGTACTGTAGTCTGACACCGTCAGTCAGCATCAGCTAGGGTCTTTGTGTGCGCAGTGAACATCTGCGCTGTCAGCACCCTCCAGTTAGTGCTACACCCGTCCTCCTATTGTTTATATATATACTACTTCTATTGTGTCTTAGCTGAATTGTACTGTAGTCTGACACCGTCAGTCAGCGTCAGCTAGGGTCTTTGTGTGTGCAGTGCGCACTCTCTCATTAGCGCTACACCGATCTCTGCTGTAGAGTGCACCTGTCCGTCACCTCACACACCCACCACCATCAGTCCCACCCCATTAAAGTACCCTACTTGTCCCACCCGCCTTTACATACATAAGTTTTTTTTTTCCATTTGTATAATATTAAAAATATACAATGTCTGGCACTGGCAGCCGCGGTCTGGGCAGGGGCAGCAAGGGCATCGCCAAGAGAGGAGGTCGTGGGCGTGGCAGCCGCGCCACCACCACCATGCGCAGTTCTGCGTCTTCACCAGTGGCTATTCCGCCATTAGCCACTGGCCGTGGACGCCTTGGCCGCCCAACAGCTGGGAGTCACGCTGCAGAGACACAGCAGAAGCAGCGTGTGGCCCAGATGTTCCTCCCACCGCCAGGTCGTAGCCGTCCTATTGAGGAGAAGGACGCAGACGCTGTGGTGGAACTGATGGTGGATGAGCAGGCCACCATTAGCTCTGGAACAGAGTCCTCCACCCCCGCCACCACTCCTGTTCGCAAGAGCAGCAGCAGCCGTCCAGCACTGCCTGGGGAGCAGGAGGAGGAGTGCAGTTCTCCAGCCCCAGCGGGCGACACCAGCACCCTGTCACTCAGCACCTTCTTATGGACCCCAGGCACAGAGAAGGTATGGAGTGCTGTTGCGGAAGAATTGGCAGAGGAAGGAATGCTGATGGGCACTTTGGGGGATGATGCTTTGGACAGTCAGACAGTGGTGACTGTCCATCCGCCCATGCATGCAGAAGGGGAGTTTGGGGGATCCCAGCAGGACATGTTTGTGGAGGGGGAGGATGATGATGACATTGTGAAGGACAAAGACTGGTTGCCACCAGGTCCTAGGAGTGGGGATGTCATCAGCTGTGAGGAGGAGGAGGAGGATGCGTCTGCGGGCCTTGCTAGAAGGATCAGCATCGCAGGCATGGGCAGGATCACAAGTGGGCGTGGTATGCAGGCCACACAGCGTGCTGATCAGGAGACGAGTTCTGCCAGTGCCACCACCAGCTGCACCAAGAACCCCCCCCCCAACCACCACAGGGAGACCAGCGGCAGCAGCACCTTCCAGCCAAAGGGGCAACTTCACCTCCCCAATATGGAATTTTTTCACCCTTCCATATTTGGAGTGCAAGTATGCCACCTTCAACCAGTGCCGCAAGCAGCTCAGCAGAGGGAAGGAGCCCTCTGCGTTTGGCACCACCTCTCTGGTCAACCACCTTGCAGGGAAACACTTTCACGAGCATGAGGAGTTCGTGAAGTTGAAGGAAGCTGGCAGCGGCAGTGGCAGACCCCCCACCACTGCGAAGCCGTCGGCAGCAGGAGTGCGTCAGCAACGCACTGCTCCTCCTCCCTCTGCAACTCCTGCCCCCGACACTGAGGCCTGTTCTGGCAGCCAGTCCTCAGTGGCCTCCTCTGCTCCCTCCACTGCTTCCCGTGCCAGCAAAAGACCTCGCCAGACCCTGCTCAGCGACACCTTCCAGGGGGTGGTCAGGGTTCTGCCTCCCAGCAGCCGTCGCGTGCGTCAGCTGAACGGCTTGCTGGCACGGGCCATGTGCTCCCAACTCCTGCCTTATTCGCTTGTGCAGGAGGGGAGCGACATGCGTGCGCTCCTGATGTGTGCAGCCCCCGATTGGCCAATCCCCAGCCGACATTTTTTCGCACGCACGGCCATCCCTGCACTTCACCGCTCTGTGATGGCCAATGTCGGGAGAGGGCTGGAGCACGCGGTGGGTCAACGGGTCCATGTCACCATGGACTCATGGAGCAGCCGGTTTGGGACAGACCGCTATCTGTCCTTCACCGCGCATTGGGTCAGCTTGGTGGAAGGGGGTGAGGAGGGGGGAGCAGCATCGGCCGGCACTGCCAGAGCAGCAGCAGCAACAACAACACAGTGGGTGGTGCCACCATGCAGGGTCAGTGGAACAGCAGCAGGTTCCTCTGATCCGCTTCCATCCTCCGCCACACCAGCCCAAACCCCCCGCCTCAGCAGCAGCGTGAAGCCCCGCCACTGCCAAGCGCTGCTGGAATTGGTCAGCCTGGGGAAGACCAAACTGACGGCGAACAACGTCCTGGCCAAACTCCGAGAGCAGGAGAGGAATTGGCTGACCCCCAGAGGCCTCAGAGTCGGAGAGGTGGTGTCCGACAATGGGGCAAACCTGCTCGCTGCCATCAGCAGGGGAGACCTGACCCACATCCCCTGCCTGGCGCACGTCCTGAACCTGGTAGTCCAAAAGTTCCTGCGGACCTACCAGGGGATGGACCGACTCCTTGAGGCAGCAAGGAAGGTTGTGCGTCACTTCCGGCACTCGCCTGCAGCCGTGGCGAGCCTGGAAGAGGTGCAGAAGGAGCTGCACCTGCCACAGCACCGGCACATGCTCGATGTTCCAACTCGCTGGAACTCCACCCTGGCGATGTTGGAGCGTCTGGTTGAACAGAGGCAGGCTGTCAGCCAGTACGTTGCACGAGCAACAGTTGCCTCCCTCGCTGCAACTGGCCATGCCGCCACCAACCTCCCGTCCATCATCTCCACGGAGGACTGGGGGCTCATGCAGCAGGTGTGCTCAGTCCTGGCACCCTTCCTGCAGGCCACCAACATGGTGAGCAGGGACCATGCAATGGTGTGCGAGTGGGTCCCCTTGGTGTGTGTGCTGGACAGGGCCCTGTATGCACTGGTGGAAGAGGGAGCGGCAGCCTTGGACCAGAAGGAGCTGAAGGCAGCTTCACAGGCCACCTCTGAGGAGGAGGGCTCGGAGTTGGTGGAGGTCCCTGACCTTGCTGCTGATGAGGGGGAGCAGCAGAGCGCAGCTGGACTGGTGCGCGGGTGGAGAGAGGATGAGGTGGAGGAGGCAGAGGAGGACAGCAATGTCGGCTCTGGGGCTGCCGATGATGTGCCAACAGACTAGTGTTGGGCGAACAGTGTTCGCCACTGTTCGGGTTCTGCAGAACATCACCCTGTTCGGGTGATGTTCGAGTTCGGCCGAACACCTGACGGTGCTCGGCCAAACCGTTCGGCCATATGGCCGAACTAAGAGCGCATGGCCGAACGTTCCCCGAACGTTCGGCTAGCGCTGTGATTGGCCGAACGGGTCACGTGGTTCGGACCCGAACGCGCTCTGATTGGCCGAACGGTCACGTGGTTCGGGTAAATAAATACCCGAACCACGTCATATCTCCGCCATTTGTCTGTGGGTTTAGCTTTGGGTAGGCAGGCAGGGTAGTTCGCGCTCCAGCCACGCTAGCCAGGGTCCCCCCTGTCATTGTGTCACTGCTGGGAACAGTAGTACACCGCTTGCTCAGCCACACTATATAGCATTCTGTTTACTGCCACTCTGTGTACCTCGCTCAGCCACACTATATAGCATTCTGTTTACTGCCACTCTGTGTCTGCTGGGAATAGTAGTACACCGCTTGCTCAGCCACACTATATAGCATTCTGTTTACTGCCACTCTGTGTACCTCGCTCAGCCACACTATATAGCATTCTGTTTACTGCCACTCTGTGTCTGCTGGGAATAGTGGTACACCGCTCGCTCAGCCACACTATATAGCATTCTGTTCACTGTTCTGTGTCTGCTTGGAATAGTGGTACACCGCTCGCTCAGCCACACTATATAGCATTCTGTTTACTGTTCTGTGTCTGCTGGGAATAGTGGTACACCGCTCGCTCAGCCACACTATATAGCATTCTGTTTACTGTTCTGTGTCTGCTGGGAATAGTGGTACACCGCTCGCTCAGCCACACTATATAGCATTCTGTGCACTGTTCTGTGTCTGCTGGGAATAGTGGTACACCGCTCGCTCAGCCACACTATATAGCATTCTGTTCACTGTTCTGTGTCTGCTGGGAATAGTGGTACACCGCTCGCTCAGCCACACTATATAGCATTCTGTTTACTGTTCTGTGTCTGCTGGGAATAGTGGTACACCGCTCGCTCATCCACACTATATAGCATTTTGTTCACTGTTCTGTGTCTGCTGGGAATAGTGGTACACCGCCCGCTCAGCCACACTATATAGCATTCTGTTCACTGTTCTGTGTCTGCTGGGAATAGTGGTACACCGCTCGCTCAGCCACACTATATAGCATTCTGTTCACTGTTCTGTGTCTGCTGGGAACAGTAGTACACCGCTCGCTCAGCCAGAGTATATAGCATTGTGTTTACTGCCACTCTGTGTACACCGCTCAGCCAGACTATATACCATTGTTTACTGACACTCTGTGTACACCGCTCAGCCAGACTATATACCATTGTTTACTGACACTCTGTGTACACCGCTCAGCCAGACTATATACCATTGTTTACTGCCACTCTGATTCTGCTGGGAACAGTAGTACACCGCTCGCTCAGCCAGACTATATAGCATTGTGTTTACTGCCACTCTGTGTACACCGCTCAGCCAGACTATATACCATTGTTTACTGACACTCTGTGTACACCGCTCAGCCAGACTATATACCATTGTTTACTGAAACTCTGTGTACACCGCTCAGCCAGACTATATACCATTGTTTACTGCCACTCTGATTCTGCTGGGAACAGTAGTACACCGCTCGCTCAGCCAGACTATATACCATTGTTTACTGACACTATATAGCAGACTATATAGCATTGTGTGTACACCGCTCAGCCAGACTATATACCATTGTTTACTGACACTCTGTGTACACCGCTCAGCCAGACTATATACCATTGTTTACTGCCACTCTGATTCTGCTGGGAACAGTAGTACACCGCTCGCTCAGCCAGACTATATACCATTGTTTACTGACACTCTGTGTACACCGCTCAGCCAGACTATATACCATTGTTTACTGCCACTCTGATTCTGCTGGGAACAGTAGTACACCGCTCGCTCAGCCAGACTATATACCATTGTTTACTGACACTCTGTGTACACCGCTCAGCCAGACTATATACCATTGTTTACTGCCACTCTGATTCTGCTGGGAACAGTAGTACACCGCTCGCTCAGCCAGACTATATACCATTGTTTACTGACACTATATAGCAGACTATATAGCATTGTGTGTACACCGCTCAGCCAGACTATATACCATTGTTTACTGACACTCTGTGTACACCGCTCAGCCAGACTATATACCATTGTTTACTGCCACTCTGATTCTGCTGGGAACAGTAGTACACCGCTCGCTCAGCCAGACTATATACCATTGTTTACTGACACTCTGTGTACACCGCTCAGCCAGACTATATACCATTGTTTACTGCCACTCTGATTCTGCTGGGAACAGTAGTACACCGCTCGCTCAGCCAGACTATATACCATTGTTTACTGACACTCTGTGTACACCGCTCAGCCAGACTATATACCATTGTTTACTGCCACTCTGATTCTGCTGGGAACAGTAGTACACCGCTCGCTCAGCCAGACTATATACCATTGTTTACTGACACTATATAGCAGACTATATAGCATTGTGTGTACACCGCTCAGCCAGACTATATACCATTGTTTACTGACACTCTGTGTACACCGCTCAGCCAGACTATATACCATTGTTTACTGCCACTCTGATTCTGCTGGGAACAGTAGTACACCGCTCGCTCAGCCAGACTATATACCATTGTTTACTGACACTCTGTGTACACCGCTCAGCCAGACTATATACCATTGTTTACTGCCACTCTGATTCTGCTGGGAACAGTAGTACACCGCTCGCTCAGCCAGACTATATAGCATTGTGTTTACTGCCACTCTGTGTACACCGCTCAGCCACACTATATAGCATTGCGTACTCTGCCAGTCAGTGTGTATATTGCTGGGATCAGTAATACTCCACTCACCGTCAACCACTATATGAGCTCAACATGAGTTCCCCAGAGACCTCCGCTGTGAGCAGCACTCCCAACAACAGCAACAGCCAACGCCCCACGCAAGCTATAACATCCACCCCAGCAGCCAGTGGTCAGCAGCAGCCCTCCCCGGAGGAGAACGTTGTGTCCATCAGTCCGTCGCCAGAGCGATTAATGAGGGCTGCCATTGAGGAGATGATGGGGCCTGATGTGGAGGAGGAGGTCTGGCTCAGGCCAGCATCCCAAGTTAATGTTGAGGACGATGAGGGGTCTGTGTCTGGGGATGTTGGGGTGGCAGAGGTGGTGGGTGGGTCAGACTCAGGAGAAGAGTTGTATGATGAGGATGATGATCGGGACCATCTGTATGTGCCTCAGAGTCCGACCCCGGAAAACATGTTGTATCGTGTGTTTAGGTACTAAAATCTGCGTTCCCTCCCAGTAGTGTTGGGCGAACAGTGTTTGCCACTGTTCGGGTTCTGCAGAACATCACCCTGTTCGGGGTGACTATATAGCAGACTATATAGCATTGTGTTTAATGCCACTCTGTGTACACGGCTCAGCCACACTATATAGCATTGTGTTTACTTCCACTCTGTGTCTGCTGGGAACAGTAGTACACCGCTCACCCGCCACTGTATAGCATTGTGCTCTGTGTCACTGCTGACAATAGTGGTACACCGCTCACCCACCACTGTATAGCATTTCTGTACTGCCACTGTACTGCTGCCAGTCAGCGTGTACTTTAAGGATAAGTGAAATGAGGAAGAAATCCGGTGAAAGAGGGAGGGGCAAGGGAAGAGGTGTTTCCCCTGACGGTTCACGTACAGGCCACAGGGGAGCACCCAAGAAAACCCACTCAATACTGCCCATGTTGTCCAGGACAACAACCCTCACAGATCCAAAAGAACAGGACCAGATAATTACTTGGATGACCTCTCAAGCGTCCAGCAGTGGGTTAAGCAGCACCAGCACATCACGCACGAGGTCCGAGTCCTCAGCCAGTTAAAGTCTGGGCTTTCTTTGAAGACTGCACTGAGGATGTTACCATGGCGATTTGCAAGGTGTGCAAGACCCGCCTGAGCAGGGGGAAAAGTATTAACAACCTCTCCACCACCAGCATGAGCCGCCACATTCTATCCAAACATCCCACTCTGTGGGCAAACGCGGCAGGACAGGGTACCACCAGCAACACTGCCTCCCTTGGGTTCACCAGACTCACCACCAGACCCGCCTCAGCAGCAGCAGTAGCCCAGCCATTGCGTGGTTCACAACATTCACAAACATCAGACGATGCTGACACTGTCACTTTCCGGACTAGTGCTCTTGAGGTCTCCCAGTGTTCATCAAACACAACAACCAACAGCCCTTCGGTGTGCAGCGCTACGGTTGAGTTGTCTGTCTCTGAGATGTTTGAGCACAAGAGGAAATTGCCAGCAAATGACCCCCGGGCCGTGGCAGTAACAGCCAGCCAGCATAGCCAAGCTTCTGGCCTGCGAAATGCTGCCATATCGAGTGGTGGAGACAAACAGCTTCAAGGGCATGATGTCAGTGGCCATCCCACGTTACGTTGTTCCCAGCCGCTACCACTTTGCGCGCTCTGCAGTGCCTGAGTTGCATGAGCACGTGGTCAGCTAAATAACCCGAAGCTTGAAGAATGCCGTTGCCTGCAAGGTTCACCTCACCACTGACACCTGGACGAGTGCGTTCGGCCAGGGTCGATACATCTCCCTTACCGCGCACTGGGTGAACCTTGTGGAGCCTGGCAGCGATTCCTCACCTGCTACGGCGCGGGTGTTGCCCACGCCGCAAACAGCTGGATAACAACAGCAGCACCTACCTCTCTGACTCCTTCTCCTCCAACGCATCTCAAAGCTGTACCTCATCCGGAAATGCTAACCCAGCACCAGCAGCAGTAGGATCGTGGAAGCAGTGCAGCACAGCTGTTGGCATGCGTCAGCAAGCGTTGCTGAAGCTGATCTGCCTTGGGGATAAGCAGCACACAGGGGAGGAAATTTGGAGGGGAATAAAGGAACAGACGGATTTGTGGCTGGCACCGCTGGACCTGAAACCGGGCATGAAGCTAGACACCTGGCACGAACTGGCAATGTACGCAATAGAGGTGCTGGCTTGCCCGGCAGCCAGCGTTATGTCGGAACGCTGTTTCAGTGCTGCCGGAGGCATCATCACAGATCGGCGTATCCGCCTCTCCACAGAAAATGCAGACCGTCTGACTCAAATTAAAATGAATCAATCCTGGATTGGAAACGACTACGCAACACTCCTGGACCCCAACCAAGTAACATGACCGATGAACATCTGGGATGGTTTAGCGTTTCCGGTCCCTGTTTATTGAACCTCTCATCTGTATTACATTTATGACTGCATGGCGGCAAAAAGCATTGCTGCTATATCCGCACGCTTTTTGTCCTCATGCAAGGCCTGGGTTGTTGTGTCTCACAAAGCGTGGCCTTCTCCTCCTGCGCCTCCTCCTGTTCCATCACGTGTGCTGCTGCTGCTGCTGCTGCTGCTGCTGGGTTACCGTTGCCGGTCCCTGTTTATGGAACCTCTTATCTTTATTACATTTATGACTACATGGCGGTACAAAGCATGCTATCCGCACGCTTTTTGTCCTCATGCAAGGCCTGGGTTGTTGTGTCTCACAAAGCGTGGCCTTCTCCTCCTGTGCCTCCTCCTGTTCCATCACGTGTGCTGCTGCTGCTGCTGCTGCTGCTGGGTTACCGTTGCCGCGTGGTCCCTGTTTATTGAACCTCTTATCTTTATTACATTTATGACTACATGGCGGTACAAAGCATGCTATCCGCACGCTTTTTGTCCTCATGCAAGGCCTGGGTTGTTGTGTCTCACAAAGCGTGGCCTTCTCCTCCTGCGCCTCCTCCTGTTCCATCACGTGTGCTGCTGCTGCTGCTGCTGCTGGGTTAGCGTTGCCGCGTGGTCCCTGTTTATTGAACCTCTTATCTTTATTACATTTATGACTACATGGCGGTACAAAGCATGCTATCCGCACGCTTTTTGTCCTCATGCAAGGCCTGGGTTGTTGTGTCTCACAAAGCGTGGCCTTCTCCTCCTGCGCCTCCTCCTGTTCCATCACGTGTGCTGCTGCTGGGTTAGCGTTGCCGCGTGGTCCCTGTTTATTGAACCACTTATCTTTATTACATTTATGACTGCATGGTGGTACAAAGCATGCTATCCGCACGCTTCTTGTCCTCATGCAAGGCCTGGGTTGTTGTGTCTCAAAGCGTGGCCTTCTCCTCCTGCGCCACCCTCCTCCTGTTCCATCACGTGTGCTGCTGCTGGGTTAGCATTACCGGTCCCTTTTCCTGGAACCTCTTATATGTATTACATTTATGACTGCATGCCGACAAAAAGCATGTTACCTGTGCAAAGAAAACAGACATTTCCCGCATTTAAAAGACAGTTTTCCCTTTGAAACTTTAAAATCGATTTTCTCAAAAACTATAAGCTCTTTTTGCTAAATTTTTTTTCCTCTTGTACCCACTCCCAAGGTGCACATACCCTGTAAATTTGGGGTATGTAGCATGTAAGGAGGCTTTACAAACCACAAAAGTTCGGGTCCCCATTGACTTCCATTATGTTCGGAGTTCGGGTCGAACACCCGAACATCGCGGCCATGTTCGGCCTGTTCGGCCCGAACCCGAACATCTAGATGTTCGCCCAACACTACAACAGACGTGGCCAGACTGTTCCCAATGGCAGCGCACATGCTGAGGTGCCTGCGCAAGGACCCAAGGGTGATCTAGATGAAGCAGAGGGAGGACATCTGGATCTGCATGATGCTGGACCCACGTCTGAAGGGGAAGCTCAGCCAGTTCCTGCCTGCAGGAGGAGACCGTGCGCAACAAATGAGGGATTTGCAGCTGTCCCTTGTTGAGCACTTGCAGGAAGCCTTCCCTGAGCCATCCACCCCCACTGTCCAGCCAGCAGATAGGCAGCAGCAGGTGCCTGCATCCACCAGCAGCAAGCGCCAAGCGCTCGCGCACCACAGACCTGCTGTCTCTGACCCAAGAGCTCTACATGAGTGTAGAGCTGCCAACGACTAGAGAGGAGGTGCCTGCAGCAGCATCCTTCTCCAGTCACAGGCAGCGCTTGACCCGCATGGTGGCTGACTACATGGGGTCCTTCAGCGGGCTTGACAGCGTGGCCCCTGTTGATCCCATGGAGTATTGGGTCAAGCACCTGCCGATCTGGAGCGAGCTTGCGCAGTACGCCCTGGAAGTGCTCTCCTGCCCCCCTTCCAGCGTACTGTCAGAGCATTGCTTCAGTGCAGCCGGTGGAGTCGTCACTGAGAAGCGATCTCGTCTGTCTCACAAGTCTGTGGACAGACTGACGTTTCTCAAAATGAACCAGGCTTGGGTGGAAGGCGAATTCATGGCCGCTGTTGTCGGCGAGAGGGGTACATGAAGTGACGACTGCCACACACACATACACATGCTGCTGCTGCTGCTGCTGTTATATTTTATCCTGCTGTCTGTGTGTTTCCACTGCCAGGGAACACATTACAAGGTGCTGCTGCCCAAGCACCACCAGCTATTACGCTCAAAAATAGCTGCATTAATTTAAAAAAAATAAAAAAATTTGTAATTATTTTAGAGGTTTCCGGGTTGAAAACTGTGCTGTCCCAATTGTGTATTGGACACAATGTGGGCTTCATGACCGCTGTCTGGAACCTCATGCTGTTCGTTTACGGCCCTGGGACCACCGCTAGGACCCAGGGCCTACTTTGTCTCGCTGCCTGCCCTCCTGCCTGCTGCCAAATGCCAGTCTGCCACACTTATCCTCCTCACGCTGCCTGCTGTTATATTTCCTCCTGCTGTCTGTGTCTCCTCTCCTCTGCCAGGGAACACTATTACAAGGAGCTGGGAAAAAAGGGCGCATGCCGCTAGTGGACAAAAAGGGCGCCGCCATTCACTCCCATAATAAATAGCGTTTAATGGGCGCCGGGTAGGAAAAAAGGGCGCCGGAGCTAAATAAAGTTTATAAACGGCGCCAGGAGCTAAATAAAGTTTACAAACGGCGCCCGGAGCTGTTTAATGATTTATAACTGAACTTGTGGTGATTTACGTTTATAAAATGCACCCGTGCCGAATAACGTTTATGAAAATACTAAACATATTTATCTTATTTAAATAATTAAAACATTATTTAAAGTTTTATCCCTTACTGTTTGTAAAACATTATTATTCACAAAATAAAGCGATCAGTACGTAACGTAAATTGCAAAATATTTTTTTAATCCACAATTAGTAAAACATAATTATCTACATAATAAAGGGGGGTCTTAGGTTTAGGCACCAACAGGGGGGTCTTAGGTTTAGGCACCAACAGGGGGGTCTTAGGTTTAGGCATTAACAGGGGGGTCTTAGGTTTAGGCACCAACAGGGGGGTCTTAGGTTTAGGCATTAACAGGGGGGTCTTAGGTTTAGGCATTAACAGGGGGGTCTTAGGTTTAGGCACCAAGAGGGGGGTCTAGGGGTTAGGGGTAGGTACAGGGAGGGTTACTTAGGCACCAACAGGGGGGTCTTAGGTTTAGGCACCAACAGGGGGGTCTTAGGTTTAGGCACCAACAGGGGGGTCTTAGGTTTAGGCACCAACAGGGGGGTCTTAGGTTTAGGCACCAACAGGGGGGTCTTAGGTTTAGGCACCAACAGGGGGGTCTAGGGGTTAGGGGTAGGTACAGGGAGGGTTACTTAGGCACCAACAGGGGGGGTCTTAGGTTTAGGCACCAACAGGGGGGTCTTAGGTTTAGGCACCAACAGGGGAGTCTAGGGGTTAGGGATAGGTACAGGTAGGGTTCTGTGTAAGAGTAGGCTTAGGTATAGTTTTAGTAAAATTTTAGTAATAATTACTAATGTATTACAACACTTATTACGAACGTAGTTATATTTATATCATCTTTATAAACAATATTTTCAGATTTTATTATAAGAACAAACCATAAATGACTGTTATTCACAATAATATACAATTATAACAATTAAACATATATTATTGGTTTTTTTATAAACGTAATTATAAGTTTAACTTTTGAAACAGGGAAGATTAACGTTTTCACAATTTCCGATTTCATAAACATTATTTAATGATTTATAATTTTGTTAAACATTATTTGTAAACGAAATATAGCACACTATATTTATAAACCCTATTAATGATTAATTATTATTTAGAGTTTACACCCCGCGCCCTTTTTGTCCAGGCGCCCTTTTTGTACGTACGCCTATTACAAGGTGCTGCTGCCCAAGCGCCACCAGCTATTACGCTCAAAAATAGCTGCATTAATTTGAAAAAAAAAAAAATTGTAATTATTTTAGAGGTGTCCAGGTTGAAAACTGTGCTGTCCCAATTGTGTATTGGACACAATGTGGGCTTCACGACCGCTGTCTGGAACCTCATGCTGTTCATTTACGGCCCTGGGACCACCGCTAGGACCCAGGGCCTACTATGTCTCGCTGCCTGCCCTCCTGCCTGCTGCCAAATGCCAGTCTGCCACACACACTTATCCTCCTCACGCTGCCTGCTGTTATATTTCCTCCTGCTGTCTGTGTCTCCTCTCCACTGCCAGGGAACACATTACAAGGTGCTGCTGCCCAAGCGCCACCAGCTATTACGCTCAACAATAGCTGCATTATTTTGAATAAAAAAAAAAATTGTAATTATTTTAGAGGTGTCCGGGTTGAAAACTGTGCTGTCCCAATTGTGCATTGGACACAATGTGGGCTTCACGACCGCTGTCTGGAACCTCATGCTGTTCATTTACGGCCCTGGGACCACCGCTAGGACCCAGGGCCTACTATGTCTCGCTGCCTGCTGCCAAATGCCAGTCTGCCACACACACACTTATCCTCCTCACGCTGCCTCCTGTTATATTTCCTCCTGCTGTCTGTGTCTCCTCTCCACTGCCAGGGAACACATTACAAGGTGCTGCTGCCCAAGCGCCACCAGCTGTTACGCTCAAAAATAGCTGCATTAATTTGAAAAAAAAAATTGTAATTATTTTAGAGGTGTCCGGGTTGAAAACTGTGCTGTCCCAATCAGTGGTGCTCAGCAGAGCTCGAATATTCGAGTAGCTCGAATATTCGAGCTCTTTTTCAGCTATTCGAGCTCGGTATTCGAGCTCCGAATAGCTGGAGCTATTCGAATGGGCTATTCGAGTGAACTCGAATAGCCCATTCACTATTCGCGCTATTCGAGCTAACAGCGCTATTCGAGCTCGAATACCGAGCTTGAATAGCGTCATAGCCCAGATTGATGTCCTTAGAGCCAATCAGAGGGCTCCCAGGCCCTCTGACGGCGGCCAATCACTGAGGGGGACCCTTGCCAGCCCCTACCCTATAAATAGCGGCTGCCATGTTCCGTTTCTCCGTCCTTGCCTGACTTTGCACAGAGAGAGATTTGCTCCTTTGTGCGTTGGCTTAGCAAGAGCTTTATTGTGGTCATTTACCTAGCGTTTTTGCTCACATACACCTCCTATATACACCTATATTGTTGTTAGTTAGATAGACATTGTATTTTAGTTAGTAGCTTTTGTGTTACATAGAGAGAGACTCAGACAGCTGCTGCAGGCTTACAGCTTTAGGCCTCAGGGCCTTGCCTGTGTGGGCAGCTGTTCTCTCCTGTCCTCTGTTTATTTCTCATCTATACCAGTATTTCTGCTGTCCTTTAGTACTGATTGATTGTATTTTGTATTGTAGTTATATACTGTAACTGTACTAGGACACTCATTCAGTCACTGTTCATAGGCTACTAGCTCCTGCGTGTGCGTGCACTCACTGTCTGTGTACTGTACACACACTTTATTTCCTTCTGAATAGTTATATACTGTAACTGTACTAGGACACTCACTGACTGACACTGTTCATAGGCTACTAGCTCCTGCGTGTGCGTGCACTCACTGTCTGTGTACTGTAGTGTACACACACTCTATTTCCTTCTGAATAGTTATATACTGTAACTGTACTAGGACATTCACTGTCACTGTTCATAGGCTACTAGCTCCTGCGTGTGCATGCACTCACTGTCTGTGTACTGTACACACACTCTATTTCCTTCTGAATAGTTATATACTGTTACTGTACTAGGACACTCACTGACTGTCACTGTTCATAGGCTAGCTCCTGCGGGTGCGTGCACTCACTGTCTGTGTACTGTAGTGTACACACACTCTATTTCCTTTTGAATAGTTATATACTGTCAGGGCCGGCCCTAGACTTTTTGCCGCCTGAGGCAAATTTTTAAAAAATTGTCACCGCCGCCCCTCCCCCCCCCCCCTCGGGGGGGGCCGCTCTGGGGGGCCGCCGAGCTGGAGGGGTAGCTGGCAGGACGGGGGTATTGGGCCAGCGGCGGGGAGGTGGGTCGGACCCCCCCTCCCTCGCCTGGGTCCCCCGTCCTCCGCTCCCCTCCAGCCTAAATAGAAGCAGCCGTATGTGTAAGAGGCACGGGCGGGGAGGACACTCACCTCTTCCCAGCGTGCGCTCCACTGACGTCACTTCCTGCAGCGTCCTGCAGGAAGTGATGTCAGTGGAACGCACGCTGGAGCGAGGAGGAGGTGAGTGTCTCCCCGCCCGTGCCTCTTACACATACGGCTGCTTCTATTTAGGCTGGAGGGGAGCGGAGGACGGGGGACCCAGGCGAGGGAGGGGGGGGTCCGACCCCCCTCCCCGCCGCTGGCCCAATACCCCCGTCCTGCCAGCTACCTCTCCAGCTCGGCGGGCCGGCTCCCCGCACCCACGGACGGGCGGGTGCGGGCCCAGGAAATTTGCCGCCTGAGGCAAAAGTTTCACCCCGCCTCATGAGCGGGCTGGCCCTGTATACTGTAACTGTACTAGGACACTCACTCACTGACACTGTTCATAGGCTACTAGCTCCTGCGTGTGCGTGCACTCACTGTCTGTGTACTGTAGTGTACACACACTCTATTTCCTTCTGAATAGTTATATACTGTAACTGTACTAGGACACTCACTCAGTCACTGTTCATAGGCTACTAGCTCCTGCGTGTGCGTGCACTCACTGTCTGTGTACTGTAGTGTACACACACTCTATTTCCTTCTGAATAGTTATATACTGTAACTGTACTAGGACACTCACTGTCACTGTTTATAGGCTACTAGCTCCTGCGTGTGCGTGCACTCACTGTCTGTGTACTGTACACACACTCTATTTCCTTCTGAATAGTTATATACTGTAACTGTACTAGGACATTCACTATCACTGTTCATAGGCTACTAGCTCCTGCGTGTGCGTGCACTCACTGTCTGTGTACTGTACACACACTCTATTTCCTTCTGAATAGTTATATACTGTAACTGTACTAGGACACTCACTGTCACTGTTCATAGGCTACTAGCTCCTGCGTGTGCGTGCACTCACTGTCTGTGTACTGTACACACACTCTATTTCCTTCTGAATAGTTATATACTGTAACTGTCCTAGGACACTCACTCAGTCACTGTTCATAGGCTACTAGCTCCTGCGTGTGCGTGCACTCACTGTCTGTGTACTGTACACACACTCTATTTCCTTCTGAATAGTTATATACTGTAACTGTACTAGGACACTCACTGACTGTCACTGTTCATAGGCTAGCTCCTGCGTGTGCGTGCACTCACTGTCTGTGTACTGTACACACACTCTATTTCCTTCTGAATAGTTATATACTGTAACTGTACTAGGACACTCACTCACTGACACTGTTCATAGGCTACTAGCTCCTGCGTGTGCGTGCACTCACTGTCTGTGTACTGTAGTGTACACACACTCTATTTCCTTCTGAATAGTTATATACTGTAACTGTACTAGGACACTCACTGTCACTGTTCATAGGCTACTAGCTCCTGCGTGTGCGTGCACTCACTGTCTGTGTACTGTAGTGTACACACACTCTATTTCCTTCTGAATAGTTATATACTGTAACTGTACTAGGACACTCACTGTCACTGTTCATAGGCTACTAGCTCCTGCGTGTGCGTGCACTCACTGTCTGTGTACTGTACACACACTCTATTTCCTTCTGATTACTGATTGAATATTGTAATTTCTGGTTGTACTTACTGTTACTACTTACTGTACTAGTAGGGACACTCAGTCACTGTTCATAGGCTAGCTCCTGCGTGTGTGCGTGCACTCACTCACTGTCTGTGTACACACACTCTATTTCCTTGTGATTATTACTACTGATTATTGTAACTTCTAGTTGTACTTACTGACTCTGTTACTACTTACTTACTGTACTAGACACTCACTCAGTCACCTCGCCCACCAACCCACTCCATTAAAGTACCCCACTTTTCACCTGCCCTTTTAAAAAACTTTTGTGTTTACGCCCAAAACATTGAAGATGTCTGGAAGTGTCAGCCAGCGCGGTCTAGGCAAGGGGAAGGGCAGCAAGGGAATCAGGAGGAGAGGGAGCAGCATTGTGGCAAGCCCTGGGCGCGGCCGCGCCACCATGCACAGTTCCGCAGCAGCAGCGTCAGTGGCTAACATTCCTCCTATAGCCACTGGCCGTGGACGCCTTGGGCGCCGCCCAGCAGGAGTATCTGCAACTCACGCTGCAGAGACACAGCAGCAGCAGCGTGTAGGACCTGCTCCGATTTTCCTCCAGCCGGGTCGGAAACGTCCCATTGAGGAAAAGGATGCAGACACTGTGGTGCAACTGATGACGGAGGATGAGCAGCCCGCCATCAGCTCTGCATCCGAGGCCTCCACCCTCACCACCACCACCACCACCCCTGTTCGCAGCAGCCACCCAGCAGGGCCTGGGGAGGAGGCCAGTTTACCAACAGTCGCCGACCTGTCACTCAGCACTCTTTTGACCCCAGGCATGATGAGTCAATTGTCTGCTGTTGTTGGCGATTTGGAGGAGGAGATGCTGATGGGCACTTTGGTGGATGAGGGATTGGACAGCAAGACTGTGGCGACAGTCAAGCAGCCCATCCATGCATCAGGAGAGGAGTTTGGGGGGTCATCATCCCAGCAGGACATGTTTCAGGAGGGGGAGGATGATGATGACACGGTGACAGACAGAGACTGGGTGCCACCAGCTCCAGGGGATGTCGTCATCAGCAGCTCTGAGGAGGAGGAGGAGGATGCGCTTGTGAGCCTTGCAAGGAGGCGCATCATTGCAAGCATTGGCAGCAGTAGGCAGGTCCCCCAGCCTGCTGGTGTCTCAGGCTCAGCAGCAGCAGCATCTGCCAGTACCACCACCAGCCGCACCCAAGCCCCCCCCCCAACCACCACAGGGAGACAGGCAGCAGCGGTTCCATGCCGTAGGGGGTTGTTTTTGTCACCAATCTGGCGCTTTTTCACCATGCCCACAGTGTACAGCAAGTACGCCACTTGCAACCACTGTCAGCGGAAAATGAGCAGAGGTGCAGACCCCTTAAAGTTCAGCACCAGCTCGCTCATCAACCACCTTGCTGCGAAACATTTCCACCAGCATGAGGAGTTCCAGAGGCTGAAGGCATCTGGTGCTGGCAGTGGCACCACACCCATCACTGCACAGCCTTCAGCAGCAGCAGCAGCAACAGCAGCCACCCGACCTCCTGCTCCTCCAGCAGCACCAGCAGGAGTGCGGAAACGCACTGCTCCTCCCCCCTCTGCAACTCCTGCCGCCGACACTGAGGCCTGTTCTGGCAGCCAGTCCTCAGTGGCCTCCTCTGCTGTGTCTGCTGATTCCCGTGCCAGCAAAAGGCCACGCCAGAGCCTTTTGAGCGAGTCCTTCCAGGGGGTGGTTAGGGCTCTGCCTCCCAGCAGCCGTCGCGTGCGTCAGCTGAACGGCTTGCTGGCACGGGCCATGTGCTCCCAACTCCTGCCGTACACGCTCGTGCAGGAGGGGAGCGACATTCGTGCGCTGCTTGCTTGCGCAGCCCCAGACTGGCAGCTCCCCAGCAGACACTTCTTCGCCCGCAAGGCCATTCCTGCACTGCACCGCTTTGTGATGGCCAATGTGGAGCGAGGGCTGGAGCACGCGGTTGGTGAAAGGGTCCACATCACCATGGACTCCTGGAGCAGCCGCTTCGGGACAGGCCGCTACCTGTCCTTCACTGTCCACTGGGTCAGCTTGGTGGAAGGGGGTGAGGATGGGAGAGCAGCAGCGGGCACAGCAGCAGCAGCAACACAGTGGGTGGTGCCACCCCGCAGGGTCGGGGGAACTGCAGCAGGTTCCTCCGATCCTCTGCCATCCTCCGGCACACCTGGCCAAACCCCCCGCCTCAGCAGCAGCGTGAAGGCCCGCCACTGCCAAGCGCTGCTGCACTTGGTCAGCCTTGGGAAGACCAAGCTGACGGCAACCCATGTGTTGGCCAAACTCCAGGAGCAGGAGAGGATTTGGCTGACCCCCAGAGGCCTCAGAGTCGGAGAGGTGGTGGCCGACAATGGGGCCAATCTGGTTGCCGCAATAGACAGGGGAAAACAGACCCACATCCCCTGTCTTGCCCACGTGCTGAACCTGGTGGTGCAGAAGTTCTTGCGCACCTACCAGGGGATGGGCGAACTGCTGGAAACGGCAAGGAACGTTGTGCGTCACTTCCGGCGCTCGGCTGCAGCCTGTGCGAGCCTGGAAGACGTGCAAAAGGAGCTGGAGCTGCCACGCCATCGGCTGATCCTTGACGTTCCGACTTGCTGGAACTCCACCCTGGCGATGTTGGAGCGTCTGGTTGAACAGAAGCACGCTGTCAACCAGTACCTTGCCCTGGCCACTGTTTCCGCCGCTCAGAGAAGGGACAAGACCAGCAACATCCCGTCCATCGTCCCCGATGATGACTGGAGGCACATGCAGCAGGTGTGCTTAGTGCTGGCTCCCTTTCTGCAGGCCACTAACATGGTGAGCAGGGACCATGCTATGGTCTGCGAGTGGGTGCCCCTGGTTTGTCTGCTGAACAGGGCCCTCGATGCTTTGCTGGAACAGGGAGCGGCAGCCTTGGACCAGCAGGAGCGGCAAGCAGCTGCACAGTCCACCTCTGAGGGGGAGGAGGAGGAGGACTTGGTGGAGGTCCCTGACCTTGCTGCTGATGAGGGGGATCAGCACAGCGCAGCTGAGTTGGTGTGGGGGTGGAGAGAGGATGAGGTGGCAGAGGAGGAGGATGAGGAGGACAGCACTGCCATCGATGTGCCAGCAGACGTGGCCCGCCTCTTCCCAATGGCAGCGCACATGCTGACGTGCCTGCGCAAGGACCCCAGGGTGATCCAGATGAAGCAGAGGGAGGACATCTGGATCAGCATGATGTTGGACCCACGCCTCAAGGGGAAGTCGAGCCAGTTCCTGCCGCCTGCAGGAGGAGACCCAGCGCAACAAATAAGGAGCTTGCAGCAGGCCCTTGTTGAGCGCTTGGAGGAAGCCTTCCCCCAGCCTTCCACCCCCACTGTCCAGCCAGCACAGAGGCAGCAGCAGGTGCCTGCATCCAGCAGCAAGCGCCCCACAGACCTGCTGTCTCTCAGCAATGAGCTCTACAGGACTGTAGAGGCTCCGGCAGCAGTGACTAGAGAGGAGGTGCATGCAGCAGCATCCTCCTCCGGTCACAGCCAGCGCCTGACCCGCATGGTGGCTGACTACATGGGGTCCTACAGCGGGCTTGACAGCGATGCCCCTGTTGATCCCATGGAGTATTGGGTCAAGCGCCTGGAGATCTGGAGCGAGCTGGCGCAGTACGCCCTGGAAGTGCTGTCCTGTCCCCCTTCCAGCGTGCTGTCCGAGCGCTGCTTCAGTGCAGCTGGTGGCGTGGTCACCGAGAAACGCTCACGTCTGTCTCACAAGTCTGTGGACAGACTGACGTTTCTCAAGATGAACCAGGCGTGGGTGGAAGGCGAGTTCCTGGCCCCTGTTGTTGGCGAGAGGGGGACATGAACTGAAGAACCATCGTTAATGTGCCTTACCACCCTTTACCACCTCCTGGCTCCTGCTCACTAAGCCAGCCTGGTTCACTTTGACTATTACGTCGCCTGCAGCCACACATTTTACACCTACAGTGGGCTGCTGTGTACTGCCCTTCTGCTGTCTGTCTGTGTTTCCCACTGTCAGGGTACACAGATTTACCTTCTGCTGCCACTCTGCCACCAGCTATTACTTCAAAAAATTGCTATATCTGTGTAATTGGTTGTAAAACCAAAACTACAAAACCATTAAAAAAAAAAAAAGGTTTAATTTTTCTGAGGTGCCCGGGTTAAAAACTGTGTTGTCCCAGTTGTGTATTGGACACAATGTGGGCTGCACGACCGCTGTCTGGGACCTCCTGTTGTGTTTATTTACAGCCCTGGTATCACCGCTAGGTACCAGGGCTATTATGTCACGCTGCATGCCTGCTGCCACACTCACACTACTCCTCCATTCCTCCTGCTGCTGCTGCTGTCTGTCTGTGTTTCCCACTGCCAGGGTACACAGAATTACCTTCTGCTGCCACTCTGCCACCAGCTATTACGTCAAACAATAGCTGCTCACATTACTCCTCCATTCCTCCTGCTGCTGCTGTCGGTCTGTGTTTCCCACTGCCAGGGTACACAGAATTACATTCTGCTGCCACTCTGACACCAGCTATTACGTCAAAAAATAGCTATATATATGTGTAATTTGTTTTACAAACAAAACCAAAAAACCATTAAAAAAAAAAAAAAGGTTTAATTTTTCTGAGGTGCCCGGGTTGAAAACTGTGTTGTCCCAGTTGTGTATTGGACACGATGGGGGCTGCACGACCGCTGTCTGGGACCTCCTGTTGTGTTTATTTACAGCCCTGGTATCACCCGCTAGGTACCAGGGCTATTATGTCACGCTGCCTGCCTGCTGCCACACTCACACTACTCCTCCATTCCTCCTGCTGCTGCTGCTGTCTATCTGTGTTTCCCACTGCCAGGGTACACAGAATTACCTTCTGCTGCCACTCTGCCACCAGCTATTACGTCAAACAATAGCTGCTCACATAATTACTCCTCCATTCCTCCTGCTGCTGCTGCTGTCTGTCTGTGTTTCCCAACGCCAGGGTACACAGATTTACCTTCTGCTGCCACTCTGTCACCAGCTATTACGTCAAACAATAGCTATATATATGTGTAATTTGTTTTACAAACAAAACCAAAAAAACATAAAAAAAAAAGGTTTAATTTTTCTGAGGTGCCCGGGTTGAAAACTGTGTTGTCCCAGTTGTGTATTGGACACGATGTGGGCTGCACGACCGCTGTCTGGGACCTCCTGTTGTGTTTATTTACAGCCCTGGTATCACCCGTTAGGTACCAGGGCTATTATGTCACGCTGCCTGCCTGCTGCCACACTCACACTACTCCTCCATTCCTCCTGCTGCTGCTGCTGTCTGTCTGTGTTTCCCACTGCCAGGGTACACAGAATTACCTTCTGCTGCCACTCTGCCACCAGCTATTACGTCAAACAATAGCTGCTCACATTACTCCTCCATTCCTCCTGCTGCTGCTGCTGTCGGTCTGTGTTTCCCACTGCCAGGGTACACAGAATTACATTCTGCTGCCACTCTGCCACCAGCTATTACGTCAAAAAATAGCTATATATCTGTGTAATTTGTTTTACAAACAAAACCAAAAAACCATACAAAAAAAAAAGGTTTAATTTTTCAGAGGTGCCCGGGTTGAAAACTGTATTGTCCCAGTTGTGTATTGGACACGATGTGGGCTGCACGACCGCTGTCTGGGACCTCCTGCCTGCTGTGTTTATTTACAGCCCTGGTATCACCGCTAGGTACCAGGGCTATTATGTCACGCTGCCTGCCTCATTGACTGCCTGCTGCCACACACTCATCCTCCTCCTCTTGCTGCTGAATTTACCTCCTGCTGTCTGTGTGTTTCCACTGCCAGGGAGCACACACAAAGGCGCTTCCAACATGCGTGCGCCACCAGCTATTTGTTACGCTCAAAAATAGCTGCATTTCTTTAAAAAAAAAAATGAAAAGAGAAATAAGTGAAGAAGAAGAAGACGATATAGAAAAAGAAGGAGAAGAAGAAGAAGGAGAAGAAGAAGAAGAAGAAGATGAAGAAGAAGGAGAAGAAGAAGAAGAAGAAGAAGAAGAAGAAGAAGAAGAAGAAGAAGAAGAAGAAGAAGAAGAAGAAGAAGAAGAAGAAGAAGAAGAAGAAGAAGAAAAAGAAGAAGAAGAAGAAGAAGAAGAAGAAGAAGAAGAAGATGAAGAAGAAGAAGAAGATGAAGAAGAAGAAGATGAAGAAGAAGAAGATGAAGAAGATGAAGAAGAAGAAAATGAAGAAGATGAAGAAGATGAAGAAGAAGAAGATGAAGAAGAAGAAGATGAAGAAGAAGAAGATGAAGAAGATGAAGAAGATGAAGAAGAAGAAGAAGAAGAAGATGAAGAAGAAGAAGATGAAGAAGATGAAGAAGAAGAAGATGAAAAAGAAGATGAAGAAGAAGAAGAAGATGATAATGATGAAGAAGATGAAGAAGAAGAAGAAGAAGATGAAGAAGAAGAAGATGAAGAAGATGAAGAAGAAGAAGATGAAAAAGAAGAAGATGAAGAAGAAGAAGAAGAAGATGATGATGATGAAGAAGATGAAGAAGATGATGAAGAAGAAGAAGATGAAGAAGAAGAAGAAGACAATATAGAAGAAGAAGAAGAAGATATAGAAGAAGATATAGAAGAAGAAGATATAGAAGAAGATATAGAAGAAGAAGAAGAAGATATAGAAGATAAAGAAGAAGAAGAAGAAGAAGAAGAAGTATATACAGCACTGAACAAAATTCTGGACACAACTTCTCTTTCCACCTTTTTTTTTTTAAAGGAACATCCCCACATAATCACTTGCTGTTGTTACTTGGAAAAAAAGATGTTTCTTGCATCATTCACCCTCAAAACAAGTGTTGGAAGCTATTTAAGGCCAATTCGAATAGTCAGCTCGAATAATGAGCTCGAATACCGACTCGAATAGTGAGCTCGAAGTCCGAGGTCGAATCGAATAGTAAAAATTATTTGACTCGAATATTCGACTGACCTCGAATAATTTACTATTCGACTTCGACCAAACTCGAATTTTAAAAAGGGGTATTTGAGCACCACTGGTCCCAATTGTGTATTGGACACAATGTGGGCTTCACGACCGCTGTCTGGAACCTCATGCTGTTCATTTACGGCCCTGGGACCACCGCTAGGACCCAGGGCCTACTATGTCTCGCTGCCTGCCCTCCTGCTTGCTGCCAAATGCTAGTCTGCCACACACACTTATCCTCCTCACGCTGCCTGCTGTTATATTTCCTCCTGCTGTCTGTGTCTCCTCTCCACTGCCAGGGAACACATTACAAGGTGCTGCTGCCCAAGCGCCACCAGCTATTACGCTCAAAAATAGCTGCATTAATTTGAAAAAAAAAATTGTAATTATTTTAGAGGTGTCCGGGTTGAAAACTGTGCTGTCCCAATTGTGTATTGGACACAATGTGGGCTTCACGACCGCTGTCTGGAAACTCATGCTGTTCATTTACGGCCCTGGGACCACCGCTAGGACCCAGGGCCTACTATGTCTCGCTGCCTGCCCTCCTGCCTGCTGCCAAATGCCAGTCTGCCACACACACTTATCCTCCTCACGCTGCCTGCTGTTATATTTCCTCCTGCTGTCTGTGTCTCCTCTCCTCTGCCAGGGAACACATTACAAGGTGCTGCTGCCCAAGCGCCACCAGCTATTACGCTCAAAATTAGCTGCATTAATTTGAAAAAAAAAATTGTAATTATGTTAGAGGTGTCCGGGTTGAAAACTGTGCTGTCACAATTGTGTATTGGACACAATGTGGGCTTCACGACCGCTGTCTGGAACCTCATGCTGTTCATTTATGGCCCTGGGACCACCGCTAGGACCCAGGGCCTACTATGTCTCGCTGCCTGCCCTCCTGCCTGCTGCCAAATGCCAGTCTGCCACACACACTTATCCTCCTCACGCTGCCTCCTGTTATATTTCCTCCTGCTGTCTGTGTCTCCTCTCCACTGCCAGGGAACACATTACAAGATGCTGCTGCCCAAGCGCCACCAGCTATTACGCTCAAAAATAGCTGCATTAATTTGAAAAAAAAAATTGTAATTATTTTAGAGGTGTCCGGGTTGAAAACTGTGCTGTCCCAATTGTGTATTGGACACAATGTGGGCTTCACGTCCGCTGTCTGGAACCTCATGCTGTTCATTTACGGCCCTGGGACCACCGCTAGGACCCAGGGCCTACTATGTCTCGCTGCCTGCCCTCCTGCTTGCTGCCAAATGCTAGTCTGCCACACACACTTATCCTCCTCACGCTGCCTGCTGTTATATTTCCTCCTGCTGTCTGTGTCTCCTCTCCACTGCCAGGGAACACATTACAAGATGCTGCTGCCCAAGCGCCACCAGCTATTACGCTCAAAAATAGCTGCATTAATTTGAAATAAAAATTGTAATTATTTGAGAGGTGTCTGGGTTGAAAACTGTGCTGTCCCAATTGTGTATTGGACACAATGTGGGCTTCACGACCGCTGTCTGGAAACTCATGCTGTTCATTTATGGCCCTGGGACCACCGCTAGGACCCAGGGCCTACTATGTCTCGCTGCCTGCCCTCCTGCCTGCTGCCAAATGCCAGTCTGCCACACACACTTATCCTCCTCACGCTGCCTGCTGTTATATTTCCTCCTGCTGTCTGTGTCTCCTCTCCTCTGCCAGGGAACACATTACAAGGTGCTGCTGCCCAAGCGCCACCAGCTGTTACGCTCAAAATTAGCTGCATTATTTTGAAAAAAAAAATTGTAATTATGTTAGAGGTGTCCGGGTTGAAAACTGTGCTGTCCCAATTGTGTATTGGACACAATGTGGGCTTCACGACCGCTGTCTGGAACCTCATGCTGTTCATTTACGGCCCTGGGACCACCGCTAGGACCCAGGGCCTACTATGTCTCGCTGCCTGCCCTCCTGCCTGCTGCCAAATGCCAGTCTGCCACACACACTTATCCTCCTCACGCTGCCTCCTGTTATATTTCCTCCTGCTGTCTGTGTCTCCTCTCCACTGCCAGGGAACACATTACAAGATTCTGCTGCCCAAGCGCCACCAGCTATTACGCTCAAAAATAGCTGCATTAATTTGAAAAAAAAAATTGTAATTATTTTAGAGGTGTCCGGGTTGAAAACTGTGCTGTCGCAATTGTGTATTGGACACAATGTGGGCTTCACGTCCGCTGTCTGGAACCTCATGCTGTTCATTTACGGCCCTGGGACCACCGCTAGGACCCAGGGCCTACTATGTCTCGCTGCCTGCCCTCCTGCCTTCTGCCAAATGCCAGTCTGCCACACACACTTATCCTCCTCACGCTGCCTGCTGTTATATTTCCTCCTGCTGTCTGTGTCTCCTCTCCTCTGCCAGGGAACACATTACAAGGTGGTGCTGCCCAAGCGCCACCAGCTATTACGCTCAAAATAGCTGCATTAATTTGAAAAAAAAAATTGTAATTATTTTAGAGGTGTCCGGGTTGAAAACTGTGCTGTCCCAATTGTGTATTGGACACAATGTGGGCTTCACGACCGCTGTCTGGAACCTCATGCTGTTCATTTACGGCCCTGGGACCACCGCTAGGACCCAGGGCCTACTATGTCTCGCTGCCTGCCCTCCTGCCTGCTGCCAAATGCCAGTCTGCCACACACACTTATCCTACTCACGCTGCCTGCTGTTATATTTCCTCCTGCTGTCTGTGTCTCCTCTCCACTGCCAGGGAACACATTACAAGGTGCTGCTGCCCAAGCGCCACCAGCTATTACGCTCAAAAATAGCTGCATTAATTTGAAAAAAAAAATTGTATTTATTTTAGAGGTGTCCGGGTTGAAAACTGTGCTGTCCCAATTGTGTATTGGACACAATGTGGGCTTCACGACCGCTGTCTGGAAACTCATGCTGTTCATTTACGGCCCTGGGACCACCGCTAGGACCCAGGGCCTACTATGTCTCGCTGCCTGCCCTCCTGCCTGCTGCCAAATGCCAGTCTGCCACACACACTTATCCTCCTCACGCTGCCTGCTGTTATATTTCCTCCTGCTGTCTGTGTCTCCTCTCCTCTGCCAGGGAACACATTACAAGGTGCTGCTGCCCAAGCGCCACCAGCTATTACGCTCAAAATTAGCTGCATTAATTTGAAAAAAAAAATTGTAATTATGTTAGAGGTGTCCGGGTTGAAAACTGTGCTGTCCCAATTGTGTATTGGACACAATGTGGGCTTCACGACCGCTGTCTGGAACCTCATGCTGTTCATTTATGGCCCTGGGACCACCGCTAGGACCCAGGGCCTACTATGTCTCGCTGCCTGCCCTCCTGCCTGCTGCCAAATGCCAGTCTGCCACACACACTTATCCTCCTCACGCTGCCTGCTGTTATATTTCCTCCTGCTGTCTGTGTCTCCTCTCCTCTGCCAGGGAACACATTACAAGGTGGTGCTGCCCAAGCGCCACCAGCTATTACGCTCAAAATAGCTGCATTAATTTGAAAAAAAAAATTGTAATTATTTTAGAGGTGTCCGGGTTGAAAACTGTGCTGTCCCAATTGTGTATTGGACACAATGTGGGCTTCACGACCGCTGTCTGGAACCTCATGCTGTTCATTTACGGCCCTGGGACCACCGCTAGGACCCAGGGCCTACTATGTCTCGCTGCCTGCCCTCCTGCCTGCTGCCAAATGCCAGTCTGCCACACACACTTATCCTACTCACGCTGCCTGCTGTTATATTTCCTCCTGCTGTCTGTGTCTCCTCTCCACTGCCAGGGAACACATTACAAGGTGCTGCTGCCCAAGCGCCACCAGCTATTACGCTCAAAAATAGCTGCATTAATTTGAAAAAAAAAATTGTATTTATTTTAGAGGTGTCCGGGTTGAAAACTGTGCTGTCCCAATTGTGTATTGGACACAATGTGGGCTTCACGACCGCTGTCTGGAAACTCATGCTGTTCATTTACGGCCCTGGGACCACCGCTAGGACCCAGGGCCTACTATGTCTCGCTGCCTGCCCTCCTGCCTGCTGCCAAATGCCAGTCTGCCACACACACTTATCCTCCTCACGCTGCCTGCTGTTATATTTCCTCCTGCTGTCTGTGTCTCCTCTCCACTGCCAGGGAACACATTACAAGATGCTGCTGCCCAAGCGCCACCAGCTATTACGCTCAAAAATAGCTGCATTAATTTGAAAAAAAAATTGTAATTATTTGAGAGGTGTCTGGGTTGAAAACTGTGCTGTCCCAATTGTGTATTGGACACAATGTGGGCTTCACGACCGCTGTCTGGAAACTCATGCTGTTCATTTATGGCCCTGGGACCACCGCTAGGACCCAGGGCCTACTATGTCTCGCTGCCTGCCCTCCTGCCTGCTGCCAAATGCCAGTCTGCCACACACACTTATCCTCCTCACGCTGCCTGCTGTTATATTTCCTCCTGCTGTCTGTGTCTCCTCTCCTCTGCCAGGGAACACATTACAAGGTGCTGCTGCCCAAGCGCCACCAGCTGTTACGCTCAAAATTAGCTGCATTAATTTGAAAAAAAAATATTGTAATTATGTTAGAGGTGTCCGGGTTGAAAACTGTGCTGTCCCAATTGTGTATTGGACACAATGTGGGCTTCACGACCGCTGTCTGGAACCTCATGCTGTTCATTTACGGCCCTGGGACCACCGCTAGGACCCAGGGCCTACTATGTCTCGCTGCCTGCCCTCCTGCCTGCTGCCAAATGCCAGTCTGCCACACACACTTATCCTCCTCACGCTGCCTGCTGTTATATTTCCTCCTGCTGTCTGTGTCTCCTCTCCTCTGCCAGGGAACACATTACAAGGTGGTGCTGCCCAAGCGCCACCAGCTATTACGCTCAAAATAGCTGCATTAATTTGAAAATTTTTTTTTTTTTATTATTTTAGAGGTGTCCGGGTTGAAAACTGTGCTGTCCCAATTGTGTATTGGACACAATGTGGGCTTCACGACCGCTGTCTGGAACCTCATGCTGTTCATTTACAGCCCTGGGACCACCGCTAGGACCCAGGGCCTACTATGTCTCGCTGCCTGCCCTCCTGCCTGCTGCCAAATGCCAGTCTGCCACACACACTTATCCTCCTCACGCTGCCTGCTGTTATATTTCCTCCTGCTGTCTGTGTCTCCTCCCCACTGCCAGGGAACACATTACAAGGTGCTGCTGCCCAAGCGCCACCAGCTATTACGCTCAAAAATAGCTGCATTAATTTGAAAAAAAAAATTGTAATTATTTTAGAGGTGTCCGGGTTGAAAACTGTGCTGTCCCAATTGTGTATTGGACACAATGTGGGCTTCACGACCGCTGTCTGGAACCTCATGCTGTTCATTTATGGCCCTGGGACCACCGCTAGGACCCAGGGCCTACTATGTCTCGCTGCCTGCCCTCCTGCCTGCTGCCAAATGCCAGTCTGCCACACACACTTATCCTCCTCACGCTGCCTGCTGTTATATTTCCTCCTGCTGTCTGTGTCTCCTCTCCACTGCCAGGGAACACATTACAAGGTGCTGCTGCCCAAGCGCCACCAGCTATTACGCTAAAAAATAGCTACATTAATTTGAAAAAAAAATTGTAATTATTTTAGAGGTGTCCGGGTTGAAAACTGTGCTGTCCCAATTGTGTATTGGACACAATGTGGGCTTTACGACCGCTGTCTGGAATCTCATGCTGTTCATTTACGGCCCTGGGACCACCACTAGGACCCAGAGCCTACTATGTCTCGCTGCCTGCCCTCCTGCCTTCTGCCAAATGCCAGTCTGCCACACACACTCATCCTCCTCACGTTGCCTGCTGTTATATTTCCTCCTGCTGTCTGTGTCTCCTCTCCACTGCCAGGGAACACATTACAAGGTGCTGCTGCCCAAGCGCCACCTACGCTCAACAATAGCTGCATTATTTTGAATTAAAAAAATTTTTTTTTAATTATTTTAGAGGTGTCCGGGTTGAAAACTGTGCTGTCCCAATTGTGTATTGGACACAATGTGGGCTTCACGACCACTGTCTGGAACCTCATTATGTTCATTTATGGCCCTGGTACCACCGCTAGGTACCAGGGCCTATTATGTCAGTCACATCACACTGCCTGACACACATTACTCCTCCTCCTGTAGCTGCATTGAGCTTCTGCTGTCTGTGTGCTGCTACCACTGCCAGGGAGAACAGAAGAAGAACTATTTTCTACTGCCACCTGCCCACCCACTCTCCTACCGAGTACCGACTGACTATTACCACACACTACAAATAGTTGCAAGCCTGCAACTACTACTTCCTCCTCCTGCTGATGTCTGTGTTTTACCACCGCCAGGGTACACAGAAAAAGGCGCTGTGGCTTGCAATGTGCCACTACCTACCTATTATGCCATCAACACAAATATAACTATGGTGTTATTACAATAAAATATTTCCAAAAATGAAGTAAAAAAAAATATTACAAAGGAAAGAAAACCAAGACACATAATATAATGATAGAGAAGAAGAGGAAGAAGAAGAAGAAGATGAAGAAGAAGAAGATATAGAAGAAGAAGATGTAGAAGAAGATGAAGAAGATATAGAAGAAGATGAAGAAGAAGAAGAAGAAGATATAGAAGAAGATGAAGAAGATATAGAAGAGGAAGATATAGAAGAAGAAGAAGAAGAAGAAGAAGAAGAAGAAGAAGAAGAAGAAGAAGAAGAAGAAGAAGAAGAAGAAGAAGAAGAAGAAGAAGAAGAAGAAGAAGATATAGAAGAAGATGAAGAAGATATAGAAGAAGAAGATATAGAAGATGAAGAAGAAGAAGAAGAAGAAGAAGAAGAAGAAGAAGAAGAAGATATAGAAGAAGATGAAGAAGATATAGAAGAAGAAGATATAGAAGAAGAAGATATAGAAGAAGAAGAAGATATAGAAGAAGAAGAAGAAGAAGAAGAAGAAGAAGAAGATATAGAAGAAGAAGAAGAAGAAGATATAGAAGAAGAAGAAGAAGAAGAAGAAGATATAGAAGAAGAAGAAGAAGATATAGAAGAAGAAAATATAGAAACAGAAGATATAGAAGAAGATATAGAAGAAGAAGAAGAAGAAGATGATATAGAAGAAGAAGAAGATACAGAAGAAGAAGATATAGAAGAAGAAGATGTAGAAGAAGAAGAAGAAGAAGAAGATATAGAAGAAGAAGATATAGAAGAAGAAATATAGAAGAAGATGATGAAGAAGAAGAAGAAGATATAGAAGAAGAAGAAGAAGATATAGAAGAAGAAGAAGAAGATATAGAAGAAGAAGATGAAGACGACGTAAATGAAGACTTCCAACAACCATTTTGGACACACCTTCTCATGCAAACACTTTTCATGAAGTTAATTTACTTTTTTTGAGACCTTTTTTATAACTACTACATCACCACATAATCACTTTATGTTTTTCTTCATAAAAAAGGTGGTTTCATGCATCATTGACCTCCTATACAAGTTTTACAAGCTATTTAAGGCCAGCTCGAATATTTTACTCGAATACAGACTCGGATAGTGACGTCGGACATCCGAGGTCAAATCGGATATTCGATTACATCGGATATCCGACTTCGAGTGAATTCGGATAGTTTACTATCCGAATTCGACCAAACTCGAATAGGATAATGAGGTATCCGAGCAACACTGCTTGTGAGTATAACTGTATATACTTCCCATTTATTAACGATACTACTCCATTGGGTTTCTGGTCCATCTGTTTACCCAGGTATTCTTGAGTACAAGGTAGCTATAAGGATCACCGAAACCCTTCGATATGTTTGCTTAAGTGGATTTTTTACCCCTGCAGCAAGATGGCGTACATTTGAAAAGGGTTCCTGGAAAAAAGGGCCCCTGATATAGAAGAGAAATGGCAAATTCAACTACAATGGGTCCCTGGTGTAGCCCATATGCCAAATTCAACTACAAAGGATGCTTGTTGTAGGCAAAATGTCAAATTCAGCTACAAAGGGCGCCCGGTGTAGCCCATATGCCAAATTTTGCTACACCGGGTGCCTGGTGTAGCCCAAATGCCAAATTCGGCCACAAAGGGTGCCTGGTGTAGCCCATATGCCAAATTTTGCTACAAAGGGTGCCTGGTGTAGCCCATATGCCAAATTCTGCTACAGAGGGCGCCTTGTGTAGGCAAAATGTCAAATATAGCTACAAACAGCACCCGGTGTAGTCCATATGCCAAATTCAGCTACAAAGGATGTCTGGTGTAGCCCATATGCCAAATTCGGCTACTAAGGGTGCCTGGTGTAGCCGAAAAACTAGTTTTAGTTTATAAAAAGAATGCTGTTATAGGCAAAATTTCTTGGGCTATAAAAGGGCTCTGGATATAGCCAAGAAAAGTGATTACTATGACCTAACTTCTCCCTACTCTCACACAGAGCCCTCCTCTGGTCTGGTGGTGCCGAACCCTAAGACCCCCCTGGTGGTGCCTAACCCTAACCCCTCTGGTGGTGCCTAACCCTAACCCCTCCTTGGTGGTGCCTAACCCTAACCCCCCTGGTGGTGCCTAACCCTAACCCCTCCCTGGTGGTGCCTAACCCTAAGACATCCCCTGGTGATTATTATAATCTAACTTCTCCTTATTCTTACACAGACCCCTCTCCTAACCTTATCCCCCCTGGTGGTGCCTAACCCTAAGACCCCCAGGTGGTGGTGCCTAACCCTAAGACTCATTGGTGGTGCCTACCCCTAAGACCCCCCTGGTGGCACCTAACTCTAACTCAACTTGCTGATGCTTGCTCCCTCCCTGGTAGTGCAAGACCCCCCTGGCACCCACATTTTACATGGTATTCCATACTTTTGATTCTACTCACTACTAATTTTTAATGGTATGTTTATCCCCAGGATCCCTGGCTGTAGTCCCAGAGTATAAAAAACAAATGGGTACCTTACTGTGCATACATTCCCATATATATCATCCATTAGGTCTACAAAACAAATTTGAATAAACTTCTTAGGATTCCCATTAATTAATTTGTCTGCACCAATAGGGACCCTTGGCACCAAGTTTTTTTTTCTTCAAGTCAAAATGTATTAATTTTGTCATATAGAATACAACAGCACAAAATAATGCCCAACGCCTAGTGATGTGAAGCATAACATACAAAACTACAACTAAACATTTACAGCTGTCGCTTAGTATGGTCCTCACTCACCTGTGTCCAGTAAGGAACATAGGGCTTGATTCACAAAGCGGTGATAACCCAGTTATCACGCCTAAAAGACTTTAGGCGTGATGACCTTTTCACCACTGAGTTATCACCGCTTTTTCCTGCTCTTCGCGTGAAGTTACCGTGCGAACGCGCATTCGCGCGTACGCACGTGAGAGCGCGCGCAAAGTCCCATAGGGTTTAATGGGAGCTTCGCGCGAAGCGTCAGGTGCTGCGCGCGCACTTACGCGCGGTAACTTCGCGCGAGTTTCTTCTTATCATGCCTAAAGTGAGTTTAGGCGTGATAAGGGCCTTTTCACCAGCGTGCAAACACTTTGCATCGCTTGGTGAATCAAGCCCATAGTCTCATACTTTATTGAATTTCTTAGGTATGTTCCTTTGTTCATAGACCTATTTTAGGATCGGAAGTTCTTTTTTAATGTAAGCGTCCCAGTCTTGTATCGAAGGAGGATTCGTTTGATTCCATCTCAGAATAATTACTTTAATAGCATAGAAAGTCAGATTTCTAAATAATAGACGCTTTGCTTCTACTTTAACTGTGTCAACTGCTGAGCTTAAGCTGGAGGGGGAGCGCAGATGGGGGACCCAGGTGAGGGAGGGGGGGTCCGACCCCCCTCTCTGCCACTGTGCCCAATACCCCCTTCCTGCCCGCTACCCTCTTAGGTGGCGTATGCTACGCTGCGGGTCCGCTAGTACTGGATAATTGTGCATGTCTGGAGTGAAGTTTTTTTTTTTTTTTTTTTTTACCATATTCTTATATTGTTGAGAAATTCCCGATTTGTCTTTATTAACCACTTCTGTTCGCCCACTGCACAGGGGCGGCCGGAAAGTGGATCCCGCAAGGACCGCCGCATGTACAATTGGCGGCAGTCCTTGTACGGGCATGGGCGGAGCGATCGCGTCATTCGTGACACGATCAACCACCGGCGACTGGCTCCGCCCCCCTCGCGCTGTAACCCGCCGGCCGTTCGGAAGCGCCGGGGGGTTACTAGCACCCGGTTCGCCGCATACAAAGTGTATTATACACTTTGTAATGTATACAAAGTGTATTATACAGGCTGCCTCCTGCCCTGGTGGTCCCAGTGTCCGAGGGACCACCAGGGCAGGCTGCAGCCACCCTAGTCTGCACCCAAGCACACTGATTTCCCCCCCCCCTGCCCCCTGATCGCCCACAGCACCCCTCAGACCCCTCCCCCTGCTCACTCCCCAGAACACTGTTTGCACCCAATCACCCCCCCTAATCACCCATCAATCACTCGCGGTCACTATCTGTAAACGCTATTTTTTTATGCCCTAAACTGCCCCCTGCTTCCTCCTGATCACCCCCACCCCTCAGATTCTCCCCAGACCCCCCCCCCCCCTGTGTACTGTATGCATCTATCCGCCCTGATCACCTGTCAATCACCTGTCAATCACCTGTCAATCACCCATCAATCACCCATCAATCACCCCCTGTCACTGCCACCCATCAATCAACCCCTAACCTGCCCCTTGCGGGCAATTTGATCACCCACCCACACCAATAGATCGCCCGCAGATCCGACGTCAGATCACCTCCTAAGTGCATTGTTTACATCTGTTCTCTACCCTAAACACCCACTAATTACCCATCAATCACCCCCTATCACCACCTGTCACTGTTACCCATCAGATCAGACCCTAATCTGCCCCTTGCAGGCACCCAATCACCCGCCTACACGCTCAGATTGCCCTCAGACCCCCCCTTATATATTCGCCAGTGCATTATTTACATCTGTTATTCCCTGTAATGACCCACTGATCACCTGTCAATCACCCATCAATCACCCCCTGTCACTGCCACCCATCAATCACCCCCTGTCACTACCACCCATCAATCAGCCCCTAACCTGCCCCTTGTGGGCAATCTGATCACCCACCCACACCAATAGATCGCCCGCAGATCCGACGTCAGATCACCTCCCAAGTGCATTGTTTACATCTGTTCTCTACCCTAAACACCCACTAATTACCCATCAATCACCCCTGTCACTGCTACCCATCAGATTAGACCCCTATCTGCCCCTAGGGCACTAAATCACCCACCCACACCCTCAGAACGCCCACAGACCCCAGCCCTGATTACCTGGCCAGTGCATTGCTTGCATCTATTCCCCCCTCTAATCACACCTTGAGACACCCATCAATCACCTCCGGTCACCCCCTAGCACACCTACCCATCAGATCAGGCCCTAATTTGCCCCGTGTGGGCTCCTGATCACTCAGCCAAACCCTCAGATCCCCCTCAGACCCCCTTCCGATCACCTCCCCAGTGCATTGATTGCATCTATTTTCCCCTCTAACCACCCCCTGAGACACCCATCAATCACCTCCTGTCACCCCCCTAGCAATCCTATCCATCAGATCAGGCCCAATACAACCTGTCATCTAAAAGGCCACCCTGCTTATGACCGGTTCCACAAAATTCGCCCCCTCATAGACCACCTGTCATCAAAATTTGCAGATGCTTATACCCCTGAACAGTCATTTTGAGACATTTGGTTTCCAGACTACTCACGGTTTTGGGCCCGTAAAATGCCAGGGCGGTATAGGAACCCCACAAGTGACCCCATTTTAGAAAAAAGACACCCCAAGGTATTCTGTTAGGTGTATGATGAGTTCATAGAAGATTTTATTTTTTGTCAGATGCCAGACGTAGGATTGACCATTTATTAGATCAAGCTGTTACATCAGGTGTTATTGATGACAAACTTAGTAATTTTTTGAAAATTCAACATCCTCGGACTCCTTGTTTGTACCTATGTCCAAAGATACACAAGAGGCTACAGCAACCTCCAGGTCGGCCCATGGTGGCCGGCATTGACTCCATCTTGTCCCCTCTCGCTAAATATCTGGATTTCTTACTCAGACCCTTTGTGATTGCACAAAAATCATATGTTAGGGACACGTCTATGTTCTTGGAATTTATTTCTACTATGAGTGATATACCTATAGACAGTCTGTTGGTGACGCTGGACGTGGAGAGCCTCTACACCTCCATCCTTCATGATGGGGGTGTGGAGGCTGTCCAGCATGCACTAGTTACTGCCTCTGATTTCGATGATCATCAGATCAGATTTATTGTGGAGCTGTTGAGGATTGGGTTAACTTGTAATTATTTTGTATTTAATGACAAATTTTATTTGCAGGTACGCGGTACGGCAATGGGGTCCAACGTGGCCCCGCCCTACGCAAACATATACATGAATCAGTATATCAGTACTTTTGTTTATAATAATTTACTGTTTAAAAAGTATGCCCTTTGTTGGCTACGCTACATTGATGATGTGTTTTGCGTGTGGGCGGGGCCTCGTTGGACCCTTGCTCAATTTGTGGGGGAACTGCATGCTCAGTGTGAACCCATCAGACTCACATCCCATTGCGATGAACAACAAATTAATTTGCTCAATGGACAATTGTGTGTAAAAAAAAATCAAACAATTGTCATTTACAGAGATATTTCTCCCACCCAGCATGGATATGTGTAAAAATACACCCCAAAACACATTATACTACTTTTACTGAGTACGGCAATACCACATGTGTGGCACTTTTTTGCAGCCTAACTGCGCTAAGGGGCCCAAAGTCCAATGAGCACCTTTAGGCTTTACAGGGGTGCTTACAAATTAGCACCCCCCAAAATGCCAGGACAGTAAACACACCCCACAAATTACCCCATTTTGGAAAGTAGACACTTCAAGGTATTCAGAGAGGGGCATGATGAGTCCGTGGCAGATTTCATTTTTTTTTTTGTCACAAGTTAGCAGAAATGTAAACTTTTTTTTTTTTTTGTCACAAACTGTCATTTTCCGCTAACTTGTGACAAAAAATAATATCTTCTATGAACTCACTATGCCTCTCAGTGAATACTTTGGGATGTCTTCTTTCCAAAATGGGGTCATTTGGGGGGTATTTATACTATCCTGGAATTCTAGCCCCTCATGAAACATGACAGGTGGTCAGAAAAGTCATAGATGCTACAAAATGGGAAAATTTACTTTTTGCACCATAGTTTGTAAACGCTATAACTTTTACCCAAACCATTAAATGTAGGCTGAATGGGTTTTTTTTTAATCAAAAACATGTTTGGCCACATTTTTCGTGCTGCATGTATACAGAAATTTTACTTTATTTGAAAAATGTCAGCACAGAAAGTTAAAAAAGTCATTTTTTTGACAAAATTCATGTCTTTTTTTTGATGAATATAATAAAAAGTAAAACTCGCAGCAGCAATCAAATAGCACCAAAAGAAAGCTGTATTAGTGACAAGAAAAGGAGGTAAAATTCATTTAGGTGGTAGGTTGTATGAGCGAGCAATAAACCGTGAAAGCTGCAGTGGTATGAATGGAAAAAAAGGGTCTGGTCCTTAAGGGGGGGTAAAGCCCGCGGTCCTCAAGTGGTTAATAAATAGAAAGGATACAAATTCTTGCATAAACATTTTTTTCTAGATTCAAGTACTGATGATGCAAAGAAGACAGGGGAAAATGTCACCTATTATTAATATTGATTTATACAGTATAGTGCTATCAACTTCCAAGACACTATACAGAGTGAAAATTTCCTCTGAAAAATGAGAGGCTTTCTGCAGCTTTAATTGGCTTATTGATTCACCAAAAATGTGCATCTTTGCAAAAGGGAGAATACTGAGGTTGACAAAATAGGGAAATTTTAAGTGGGCTTAAAGTGACACTGAAGCAAAAAAAAAAAAAAATAACTTCTGATATACTGAATTGCATGTGTAGTACACATAAGCAATAGAACATTAATAGCAAAGAAAAGAGTCTCATATTTTTATTTTCAGTTATATAGCTTTTTTTTTATAACATCGCATCATTCTGTCATATTTGCTATTACATACTATATTTGCAAATACACACACTGTATTTTGAACTATGAAAAGGAGCAGAGTTAATGATCTTCTGAACTCCCCTGCAGTAAAACCTTATATGAAGCTATGTCTCACTGTCTCCGGCCCAAGAGAGTTCAGAGCAGTTTTTTGCATAGATAACAACTAAAGTTTCTTAAAGGGATACTGTAGGGGGGTCGGGGGAAAATGAGCTGAACTTACCCGGGGCTACTAATGGTCCCCCGCAGACATCCTGTGTTGGCGCAGCCACTCCCCAATGCTCCGGCCCCGCCTCCGGTTCACTTCTGGAATTTCTGACTTTAAAGTTAGAAAACCACTGCGCCTGCGTTGCCGTGCCCTCGTTCCCGCTGATGTCACCAGGAGTGTACTGCGCAGACACAGACCATACTGGGCCTGCGCTGTGCGCTCTTGATGACATCAGCGGGATCGAGGACATGGCAACGCAGGCGCAGTGGTTTTCTGACTTTAAAGTCAGAAATTCCAGAAGTAAACCGGAGGCGGGGCCGGAGCAACGGTGAGCGGCTGCGCGGGCACAGGATGTCTGCGGGGGACCATTAGAAGCCTCGGGTAAGTTCAGTTCATTTTCCCCTGACCCCCCTACAGTATCCCTTTAACTCTTCCTGTACTGGAAACAATATGAGAACATGCTGGATAAGTTCTCGTTCCCCACTGTGTACAATTGTGGCCACACTTATTATCATTATTATATTAAAAAGTCAGAATGATGTGTAAAATATAAATAACTATCTGATTGCCCGGTGTTGCCCGGGTATATATTTGGCTGGTGTTGGCCACACCCACTTTTTCTAGCCCTAAAACGCTATTACTCAATGACCAAGTTTGTGAGTTTTGCCATCTTTGTCATTAATAATTTGCATTAAAATGAAAAAAATCTGATTGGCTGTTTGTGGCTCCACCCCTTTTTCTGAATTTGAACCCCAGTCACCCAATGACCAACTGTTGCAGGTTTGAAGCATCTGCTATTAACAGTGTAAGAATGGCAGTAATTTAAATATTCCCCATGAAAATCAACAGGTGGGCTCCACCCATTTTCCTGAATATTAATCCCAGTCACCCGGTGACCAGCTGTGCAAAGTTTGAGAACCCTGCCATTAACAGTGTAAGAATGGCTGCAGTTTATATTTGACCAGTGAAATCTGTTTTTTGGCTCTACCCACTTTTTTGTAACCTTGACACACAGTCACTCAATGACCAAGTTTGTGAGCTTTCAGGTTCCTGGCATCAAAAATGTGTGAATGAAAGAGTTTTATCCAGCATGAAATCTTATTGGCTGTTTGTGGCTCTACCCCTTTTGGGGAATTTGAACCCCAATCAACGAATAACTGACTGGTGCATGTTTGAAGCCACTGCCATAAACAGTTTAAGAATGGAAGCAGTTTCAATATTCCCCTTGAAAATCAATAGTTGAATTTTGATTGGCTTTTGTAGGCTCCACCCACTTTTCTGAATCTTAATCCCAGTCACCCAGTGACCAAGTGTGCCCAGTTTGAGAAACCTGCCATTAACAGTGTAAGAATGGCTGCAGTTTACATCTTCCTATTTAACCACCCTAACTTTCTATTTATTGCGGCCGTGGGTGGCTTTTTTTTTTTTTTTTTTTTTTTTAATGGTTTAACTTAGTGTAGCTAGCACTAGGCTAGCTACACTTTCCCCTTCAAGTCCCCCGACACTGTTCCTCCTCCTCCAATCGCCGCCGGCCATATTTACCTAGTCGCGATCCCGTGATGGCCGAGACTTCCACCATAGCTTTAGGCGTTGCTATGGCAACAATCGGGCATGACGTCTGACGTCATTGACATCATGCACAGTTCCGATAGCCGCCATAGCGACCCCTGGAGGCTATGGAGAGGCTGCGCCAGTGTGGGCTCCGCGGGGGTATGTATAAAACAGCGGCAGTCGGGGGAGCAGAGTGGGCCGGCGGCGATCGGAGGGGTAAATGTAGCTAGCCAAGTGCTAGCTACACCCCCTCCAAAAATTTGGTAAAAAAAGACCCTCCAGGGCCTGAGAAATCCACCGCGGCGGTAATAGACGAGCTCAACTCGTCCATACCGCCAGGGTGGTTAAAATGAATGGCTGAAATTTGATTGGTTGTTTTATGCTCTGCCCACTTTTCCTAGATGAGTGACTGAGGTAGTCACCAAGTGACCAAAAGTGACCAACTGTGCCAAGTGTGGGGACTCTGGCTTGATTACTGTGAGAATGGCAGCCTTTTACATTTTTCCAATTGATATGAATGGGTGGAATGTGATTTGCTGTTTGTAGCTCCGCCCAGGTGTGCAGGGGGGACACGAGACCCCCAGAACATATCATCCCAGGCAGTAAGGGATCTGTATGCCAAGTTTTGTTCAAATCGGTCAAGGCGTTTTCGCGTGATTGCGGCACATACACACATACACACATACATACACACATACACACATACATACATCCGATTTTATATATATAGATAAAGAATATGACGATTTCCAAAGCCTTATTTTAACTGAAAAAAATATAAAGACAACATGGCAAAGACTGAAACCAAATTTTTTTAAATTGGTTTATGAAAAATATACGCTCATCTACAACTTGCTGTCAACACAAAGTTTCAAAAAGACTGAATATGAGACAGCAAAAGACTAGAAACATTGTGTAGGACTTAAAAATAAGTATAAACCTGTGGAGCGGTACATCATTCTGTAAAACACTACTTATGAAAATTATCAAATAGTGTAAGAATTGAAAAATGCAAATGAATATAAAATTGAAAAAAAAATGTAAATTTCATCACCAACAATGCAAAAAGTCAATATTGGAAGTCTATGATCTCGGTGTCCTTAGGTGGCAAGGGATTCAAAGCACAAATGATTCTGTAGAAAAAAACACTGAATTAACTCAGGACTAATTCTAAAGACCATGGTCTATGAACAAAGTCTTTCTACAAAACCAACTGTATATTTACACATTATCTAGAAACACTATCACCCTTATATAGTTACATAGTTATTTTGGTTGAAAAAAGACATACGTCCATCGAGTTCAACCAGAGAACAAAGACCAGCCCACTCCCTCACCTATCCCTGTTGATCCAGAGGAAGGTAAGAAAAAACCCTTACAAGGCATGGTCCAATTAGCCCCAAAAGGGAAAAAAAGTCCTTCCCGACTCCAGATGGCAATCAGATAAAATCCCTGGATCAACATCATTAGGCATTACCTAGTAATTGTAGCCATGGATGTCTTTCAACGCAAGGAAAGCATCTAAGCCACCTTTAAATGCAGGTATAGAGTTTGCCATAACGACTTCCTGTGGCAACGCATTCCACATCTTAATCACTCTTACTGTAAAGAACCCTTTCCTAAATAAATGGCTAAAACATTTTTCGTCCATGCACAGATCATGTCCTATAGTTCTTTGAGAAGGCCTAGGGACAAAAAGCTCATCTGCCAAGCTTTTATATTGCCCTCTGATGTATTTATACATGTTAATTAGATCCCCTCTAAGGTGTCTTTTCTCTAGACTAAATAAACCCAGTTTATCTAACCTTTCTTGGTAAGTGAGACCTTCCATCCCATGTGTCAGTTTTGTTGCTCGTCTCTGCACCTGCCTTAAAACTGCAATATCTTTTTTGTAACGTGGTGCCCAGAACTGAATTCCATATTCCAGATGTGGCCTTACTAGAGAGTTAAACAGGGGCAATATTATGCTAGCATCTCGAGTTTATATTTCCCAAAATTTTGCATCCCAAAATTTTGTTAGCTTTAGCTGCAGCGGCTTGGCATTGAGTACGATTATTTAACTTGTTGTCAATGAGTACTTCTAAGTCTTTCTCCAAGTTTGATGTCCCCAACTGTATCCCATTTATTTTGTATGGTGCTAGACCATTGGTATGACCAAAATGCATGACTTTACATTTTCTAACACACACTGTAATGTGCATTACCAGAGCAATTTAATGCACATGGCACTAATAGTACAACAGGCGCTGCTCCCCTGGTGTTAGTACTATTAAACTTACAGTGCTCTATGCACTGCCTGTGCACAGCAAATTTACTGGCCTTTTTTGCATCAGGCCCTATGTACTTAAATAACCATTTAGTGATGAGTACAAATTTTGAATGATCTTAATTCATCATCATAATTTGCAACTACAATGCAAAATCGCAATGCAAAATTTTGAAAAAAAATCGTAATTAATTTTGTATATATACATAATCAGGAACCGTAATGTTGCAATTTCCCGTAATTTTCAAGTCAGTATGTGCCGACTTTAGCGGTTAATAGCAAAGCCCCCATACATGATATTGTCACCAAAAAAAAATAGTATGCATGTTAAGGTCGTTATTAGGAACAAGTTAAAAAAATACATTTTTCAAAAAGATAATTGATTTTGAAAATGCAAAGGAAATTTTTTTTTTAAACTTAATTTTTTAATTTTTGTTTTTTAATTTTTAAAAAATGTTTTTCCATTGCACTTTTTAAATAGATTTTTTTTCAAAAGCCACAAGGTCTTCTGGAATTTTTTTTTTCACTTGTTTCTACCATTCCTCGTAAGTAGCAATTTTGTTAATGATAGCATGTATGGGGGATGTGCTATAAAAGGACAACTGAAGTGAGAGGTATATGGAGGCTGCCATATTTATTACCTTTTAAACAATACCAGTTGCCTGGCTATCCTACTGATCCACTGTCTCTTATATTTTTAGCCATAGACCGTGAACAAGCATGCAGCAGATCGGGTGTTTCTGACATTATTGTCAGATCTGACAAGATTAGCTGCATGCTTGTTTCTGGTGTGATTCACACACTACTGCAGCCTAACAGATCAACATGGCTGCCAGACAACTGGTATTGTTTAAAAGGAAATAAATATGACAGCATCCATATTCTTCTCACTTCAGTTGTCCTTTAAGTGCTAAAGACGGTTCAAAATTATGTGAAATTTTGCTTGATTACGCAAAATGAGGAATGGATTACGCAAAATCAATTGAATGTTCAAATCGTCATTATGTATGCCTGTGATTATGATCATCACTAAAACCACTATCGCAAAAAATAAATGCATTTAAAATACATGTGTACATTATAAGAAGCACATTCCTGCTATTAAATATTTTTCTCCTATGTTGCTGTCGTTTACAGTAGGCAGTAAAAATCTCTCACGGGGGATTCTTAGTATTTCCTGTAATCTTTACAAAAGCAATCCTTGGAAAGGATCTATAACATAGATGTCAGCCAACCTGCCTACTCATGAGCATACTACATTGGCAAGTAATGTATAGTCAGTTTTAAATATATATGAAATATAATTATAAGAATGTGTAGTAGAAATGAGGTGGACCAGCACCCAATGGTGAGATGGACATGTGCTAAAGCATAAAAACCCCATTATCCAACTGGGTCAGAAATAGCAAAAGCAAAATTTTGTAGCACCACATCAGTGTACAAATAGCTGTTTGTTGGGATTAAAACAGGGTTAGCCATTCAGCGACAAGACACTGTTTCGGTTGCGTAGTCCTTTTTCAAGCTGTGTAAAAGCACTATGCATCCGAAACAGCGTCTGTTGCTGAATGGCTAACTCTTTTTTAATCTCAATTAAGAGCTATTTACACACTGAGGTGTTGCTGAATAATTTTGCTTTTGTTATAAGAATGTGTACTCATGTATTTTACATTTTTTTGCAATAGCGGTTCTTTAATCAAAGTCACAATGAATGCTGTAATAAATACAACTAGGCATTAGGAAGCGAAAAATATTTACTTTGGTCTCAAATGGAAATTAGTCCTAATCTCAGCAAGATTTTTGTGGAACCAGCATTAGCATTAATTGTTTGGCTGAGTTAGATGAGAAGGGGGGAGTAAGTGGAGCGATCATGTTTTCCTATGTGTTAACAATGGGAAAGTGGTCAATCTTATATCAATGGAGTAAGAAATGTATGAATTGCAACCTTATCGACATTGGCACAACTATTTTACGAGTGACAAAATACATGCATTGTTCAATCAATTTTAGTCTTTAAAGAGAACCCGAGGTGTGTTTGAAGAATGTTATCTGCATACAGAGGCTGGATCTGCCTATAAAGCCCAGCCTCTGTTGCTATCCCAAACCCCCCTAAGGTCCCCCTGCACTCTGCAATCCCTCATAAATCACAGCCGTGCTGTGAGGCTGTGTTTACATCTGTAGTGTCAGTCTCAGCTGCTCCCCCGCCTCCTGCACAGCTCCGGTCCCTGCCCCCGTCCCTTCCTTTCAATCAGCAGGGAGGGAAGGGATGCAGGCGGGGACTGGAGTTCTGCAGGAGGCGGGGAGAGCAGCAGACTGACACTATAGAGATAAACACAGCCAGCTCTGACAAGCTGTTTGTCAGCAGCATGGCTGTGATTTATGAGGGATTGCAGAGTGCAGGGGGACCTTAGGGGGGTTTGGGATAGCAACAGAGGCTGGGCTGTATAGGCAGATCCAGCCTCTGTATGCAGATAATATTCTTCACACCCATCTCGGGTTCTCTTTAATATCAAAAGATGTGATTTATCACCTCAATTTGTGATCATTTGTCTAGCAAATATGCCAGTTTTACAAAACTAGAATTATGACAAATCTTGCAGAATGATCAGACATTCAACACAGTGATGAGTGAAAATGCCGATATTCTTTTGTGTTCATTTTCAAGAAAATAATGAAATATTCTACTTTTGAGTGAAATGCTATTAAAAATAATTCTGTAATCATCATGTACATGGGCCATGATTGGCTGCCTGTGACTGACAAAGTGAAGGTAGAGGGCCAACTGTTTTTAATGTCTGTAGAAGCCACATACACCCATACACATCACAGTTGACATATTCAAGAATTTGTGGTTTCCGTGGTATTGGCTTTTCCTTGACCATATCGCAAAAATAGAATGACTTTTCGTGAAAATAGCATTTTTGATGTATAAATAACCGTCGAAAATTTGTGAGCAAAACTAGTTCAGCGAAAATCTTGCAAAATTGCCAGTAATGATTTTGTTCATCCCTAGAAACTTCAGCCATCAGGATGTTGATGAATTAGTTACAGTATATGTGATCCCTTATCAATGTCATGTTCTTTTTGATCTTTCCAGCAGTACATTTGATGTTTTGGGGATGATTCACAAACATTTTCTTGTGAATTATTTTTCCTTATTTCTTTTCATTTAATGTAGGGAAAATTCCATATCTACTCAACAACTAAAAAAAAGCCTAATAGACATAAGGTGAGAGAAGTATTACTGAGGTTAAATAATTCAGAGGCAACTAAGCTTGAGTTAGCTGTACGCTCGAAAAGTGCTGAAAAGCTATTTTATAGATAACCGAAAAATAAACAAGGTGAGATAATTTATGAGATGCAATTTGTGAATCAACCCTATTATGTCTTGTTCATACTGGTGTCAGTAGGAAATGGGGATTCATTCACATTGTGAGACTTACTGTAGGAATTTTGTGATACATGCCCTTCAGTGCAATGATACTGCATGCAGACCTGAAGGAACAGTATAAGAGGCAGACTTCATAATGTGATGTACTTAACAATCTGGAAGCTGTAATTAAGTAGGCACAATTAAAGTCCATAAATCATGCTATTACAGACACATTTGGCTCACTAGGATGATTTATGGTTTTGTTTTAAGATTGTTTGAGATATTTTTAAATATTTATGAGTATACTAGGTTATAATGATATATTGAAAGAGTAAAAAAAATAGCATGCATCAATGCACTGTTCTACGTACATACAAATACTATGGAAGAATGTAGTATTTTGGACGTTCTGATACCTTTATTTTTATTTTCCATTTGTTGTGGATGTTAATGTTTAATGTTATGAATAAAACACAAAAAATAAATAAATAAAATAATATGCTAGTAATTAGTCAAAAAGCCGAAATTCCTATTTAGCAAATATAGGAATTTATATTCCACTGACTATACAACAAAATTACAATGACAAAAAAAATAATATATCACAAACAGAAGTTTATTGGCCCACATAAGGCTTTGATCAAATTTGTTCTACAACAGTCTTCACCACTTCCAGAATTTGATACAGTATATCTATGCCCCTGGAGATTCATCTTAGCTTTAGATACAAGTACCCCGCCGGTTGCGCCCGCCACACACGCTCTAGCATGTCCTTGTTGCTGCCCATTAGAACACTGATGGGTGAATGGGAGCAAAGTGCCTGTGATGAAAGCACGGTCAAACCTGGCCGAAGACAAAGTCAATACCCACACATAGCATCTCTGCCTGCACGCCGTGTGACTGCCTGCCCCAAGACTAAGTCGGTCCCCAGTCCCCACACAGCATCTCTGCCTGCAGGCCTCTTGACTGCCTTCTTCACCACCACCAACAGGGTCCAGGACTCCAGGTGGATTCCTACATTTTTAAGGTCGCTGCCAGCAGCGGCTGCTATAATAATTTTTCTGGTGCGTGTACATGCCTGCCTAATTTCTCTGGCTGCACTGCGGCTGCAATAACAAAACAAAAGGCATGTACATGTGTCAATTCCCCTTCATGATTGTTACCTTGCCAAATTGAAGGGGCTTGCGTATCACAATGAAGCAATGACCGACGGCTATATGAAAGTGTTGGGGTGTACACCCAAGATAATAGGATCGTTGCTTCATTGTGGACAGACCAAATTCGATCAGCTGGACAGTCACTGTTGTTCTATGATTGAGGTACCACAGCCCGGCGACCATATGGGCTTGAAAACCGCCATGGCCTGCACTCTCGCCATGGTGGACACCAGTCCAGCACGGCCGTCACTACACAAACAGCTGTGTGTGGTGCATTACACAGTGAGTTTGGTGTGTCAGTGTGAAGTAGTACACGAATTACACTACCTGATTGATGTATACACATGCAAGATGTTTAAATCACTTTATGCCTCCAATTTAGCATTGCAATGTGATTTCTTCCCTTAAAACGCTGCTGTGTGTCAAATCCAGATTTTTCCCCAGGACTATTGGCGTGTATCCCACTCCGCCATGCACCCAGGTGTTAGACCCTTTGAAACATCTTTTCCATCACTTTTGTAGCCAGCATAAATGTTTGTAGTTTTCAAAGTTCGCCTCCCCATTGAAGTCTATTACGGTTCGAAAAGTTTGCAAGTTCGCAAACTTTTGCGTAAGTTCGCATTCGAGGTTGGCGAACCTAAAATCGGAAGTTCAAGCCATCTCTAATCAATCTATTCTACATAATTTTTTAAGTTTGCTAAATGACTATATCTGTGGAATTTGTGAATTCAATTAGGTAGTGACACATGTGGGTTAGTGGTTAGTAGGTTACTGCTCCGTGTGTATGAGTAAAACGCCCTGTATGCTGGATTCCACCTTCACCCTGCACAAGAAAGGCTCAAGAGAGAGAGCAAAAACCTACCGGGAGAGGGGACATCCCTGGCGAGCTCCATTTTTTTTTTCAGAAAGATGTCTTACATTGTTCCATTCATCCTTACCCTCGCCATTGGACATGACTATAAATCATCCATCATTTTTAAGTACATAGCATGCCTCAGACCCACATATCTCAACACTCCCTCAATGAAGACCCACTCCACCCTGTCAAAAGCCTTCTCAGCACCTGTCAACAAAAACATGACAGGAGTCACCTGTATTTACAGTGGTTACCTTTGAGGTTACCCAGGTTTGTGAGTATAATTTACTTGCTCCACACATTCATCCTTTGCCAGTACCTACTACACTATATTGGCTCTCAGTGTCCTCTTTTTGTATTTTTCACTTACTAAGTGAAGAAAATGTGTTTTGTGGATAATGTGAGAAAAAAAATCCTGTGGAAAAACTGTATAGAACAGTAAAATAACCACTATCACGGAAATCATAAAATGTTAAGTACATGTAAACATATACAAATAAGAAGTGCATTTCTCCCAGAGTAAAATGAGCCACAAATTACTTTTCCCCTATGTTGCTGTCACTTACAGTAGGTAGTAGAAATCTTACATTACCGACAGGTTTTGGGCTAGTCCATCTCTTCATAGGGGATTTTCAGCATGGCCATTCTCTGAAAATGATTAATACAAAGATGCACACACTATTTTGGCAGTTGGACGAAGCAACTGCCATTCACTAAGTGCTTTTGAAAAAATAAAGAAAACCCTGAGAACCCCCCTATGAGAAGATGGGCTAGTCCAAAATCGTCGGTAATGTCAGATTTCTACTACCTACTGTAAGTGACAGCAACATAGGAGAAAAGTAATTTATGGCTCATTTTACTCTGGGAGAAATGTACTTCTTATTTGTATGTGTTTAAAATTTTAAGATTTTCGTGACAGTTCCTCTTTTAGGCTGCTTACACACAGGGACGTTACAGGCGCACGTTAGTGCAGACTGTAACGCTCCCCCAACGCACAGCAATGTAACACAAGTGGGCTGTTCACACATGTAACGCTGCATGTTCTTCCGAAAGTGCAGCATACTACAGTGTTACAGCGGCTTAAGTCGCGTTAGACTGTTTGCACATACTCAGTCATGTTGGGGAGGAGCGGAGAGCGGCCAGGCACATGGCTAATTAATATTCACTGCACGTTGTGACGTGCAGTGTTTACTTCCTGGTGCGGCCGCTCTGTGCGGCGATTGGCCGGCGGGACCACGTGATGCCGCATGCGTCCAAGAGTACGCATCACGACATCACGGACGCCAGAGTGAGCTGCACAACGCGGCTCACTCTGACGTCCACATCGAAGAGCACCAGGCCTTGCGTTAGGTGCACGTTATGCGACCTTAACGTAGCACCTAGCGCAATGTCTTGGTGTGCAAGTAGCCTAAATGTTTGGTGCATAACCCTGCAGTACCTAGTGGTTCTTACTTCCCACACGAGTGTTTCATAATTGTGGATGGCCTATGGATTGTGGTGTAATTTGGATAAAAATTCTAGAAATGCACATATTGTTTAGTGTGAATTGGAAGTATTAATTTTTATACTGCATATTTAAATTTAGGAATCTGTTTTGCTGTTTATACAACCGTGAATGGATTGCTCAACCAGATGAGGTAACTTTATTGAAGATCAAGACATCACACAGAATTCTGATGTGTATTGGGCAGTAGCAAGCTCTTAGTCATAGCTCAAAATCATATTGGGTGTGCAGTATTCATAGTAGGAGGTGTCCCACCCTCCAGGTGTGAGCACACATCCTAAAGGGGAACTATTCCTTGCAAATATATGAACATAAAAATCTATAAAGTGTTTCTGAAAGAAGTACAGCTGATACATAAACCTTAAGAACAATAGTATGAGAAAACATAAAGGATAATCATGCAAGAAGGAAAAGGACGAAATAAATGTCATAAAACAGACTAACATTCCATTTTGCATTAGGTCCCGTGGGGTGAAGCAGGTTACTTCAGCACCCAGCACTGGTGCTGGGCAATGCCATAGCACTAGCGCTATGATGCACTACTCGCACAAGAGTAATTTGGAGATCCAGCAATCAACAGACCCCGAATTACACCTCCCTCTGAGTCGCTACAACTTGGAGGGGGTATAGGATTTAGCACCAGCAGGGATTTGAGGGTCTGCAGGGTGAGATGTCATTTGGCTCACCCTGCACCCAGCTCACTGGCGGCTCCATAATACATATGCCCGTGGGGGACCAGGGCCCCATTCTGCAGAGTGCCTCACTTTTTGAGGAGAAACCTCTAAAAATCATACCCTCACTGTGGCCATCTAACTCTCTCAAGTCTCTAGAACCTAAAATCTCCCATATTCCAGGCATGCACAGTTCAAAAAAAAAAATCGCACTACCACTGACACATTGATTGCATGCCACTGCGTTGCATTATAATTTCAGTGGTGTAAAGCATAAGTGATGCAACCAATGTATTGTAGCTTGCACAAATCAGTGGAGGTGATGTAAATGATATTGCACGTATTGCAGTTAATGAACTGCTTCACGTACAAAAAAAATTGTTATAAACAAAAGAAGATGCTCATTTCTCCAGGGAATTGACATCGCAAAAGCGACACGTGGGTACACTGTACTTACAGGAACTTACGACAAACAGCCAGTTACTTGCTATGGTAGATTGTGGTGATCTATGTAAACTGGGTGAATGAATGGAACCCAGAGTAGCAGGTTTATGGGGGGTAAAGGAACCCCCGTTTGTAACAGTATTTGTTACATTAACCATTCAGCCCATGGGTATTTTTCACCTTACACATCAGAGCAATTTTCACCTCTCATTCATTCGCCAATAACTTTATCACTAATTATCCCAATTAATTGATCTATATCTTGTTTTTTCCGCCATCAATTAGGCTTTCTTTGGGTGGTACATTTTGCTAAGAATTATTTTTTTCTAAATGCATTTTCAAAGGAATATTAAGAAAAAATTGAAAAAATTCATTATTTCTCAGTTTTCGGCCAATATAGCTTTAAAATAATACATGCTACCATAATTAAAACCTATGTATTTTATTTGCCCATTTGTCCCGGTTATTACACCATTTAAATTATCTCCATATCACAATGTATGGTGTCATATTTTATTTGGAAATAAAGGTGCATTTTTTCAGTTTTGCATCCATCACTATATACAAGTTTATAATAAAAAAAAAATATAGTAATATACCCTCTTGACATGCATATTAAAAAAAAAAAGTTCAGACCCTTAGGTAACTTTTTATGTTTTGTTTTTGTTTTGTTTTTTATTGTAATTTTTTTTCATTACAAATTTTATTTGGGTAATTTTTGGTGTGGGAGGTAAACAGTTAATTTTAAATGTAATACTATTATAATAATAATATTTTATCTGTAAATACAGATTCATTTTTTATGTTTTGCTTCCATCACTAATTACAAGCCCATATATGCAAAAATAACAGTTACCGTATATATACCCTCAAGACATACCGTATATACCGGCGTATAAGATGACTTTTTAATCCTTAAAAATCTTGAGAAAAGTCGGGGGTCATCTTATACACCGGATGTCAGTCAGGAGGGTGCCAGGCAGAGTTGTAAATACCGTACTTATGCCTAGCACCCAGCATGCTCGCTCACACACAGGGATAGTCTTATACGGCGAATACCCCAAACTGTATATTGTAAGAGGAAAAGTTGGGGGGTCATCTTATACGCCCAGTTGCCTTATGCGCCAGTATATACGGTACATACTAGAAGGTTCAGTCCCTAAGGTAACTACTTATAAGTTCTTTTAAATATGCAAATGTTCCATTTGGTCAACTAGGGGGTGGGTGGGGGAGGTGGAAGGTAAGGGGTTCAATTGCTATATATATATATATATATATATATATATATATATATATATATATATATATATATATATATATATATATATATACTTTTTTATTTGAAAAAAAAGTATGTTATGTGTAATTTTACTGCGGTCCCATTCACTGATCTTCCCACTAGTGTTGGGCGAACAGTGTTCGCCACTGTTCGGGTTCTGCAGAACATCACCCTGTTCGGGTGATGTTCGAGTTCGGCCGAACACCTGATGGTGTTCGGCCAAACTGTTCGGCCATATGGCCGAACTAAGAGCGCATGGCCGAACGTTACCCGAACGTTCGGCTAGCGCTGTGATTGGCCGAACGGGTCACGTGTAGTGTTGGGCGAATATCTAGATGTTCGGGTTCGGGCCGAACATGGCCGCGATGTTCGGGTGTTCGAGCCGAACTCCGAACATAATGGAAGTCAATGGGGACCCGAACTTTCGTGCTTTGTAAAGCCTCCTTATATGCTACATACCCCAAATTTACAGGGTATGTGCACCTTGGGAGTGGGTACAAGAGGAAAAAAAAATTAGCAAAAAGAGCTTATAGTTTTTGAGAAAATCGATTTTAAAGTTTCAAAGGGAAAACTGTCTTTTAAATGCGGGAAATGTCTGTTTTCTTTGCACAGGTAACATGCTTTTTGTCGGCATGCAGTCATAAATGTAATACATATAAGAGGTTCCAGGAAAAGGGACCGGTAACGCTAACCCAGCAGCAGCACACGTGATGGAACAGGAGGAGGGTGGCGCAGGAGGAGAAGGCCACGCTTTGAGACACAACAACCCAGGCCTTGCATCAGGACAAGAAGCGTGCGGATAGCAATTTGCGTTTTGTCGCCATGCAGTCATAAATGTAATACAGATGAGAGGTTCAATAAACAGGGACCGGAAACGCTAACCCATCACAGATGTTGATTGTTCATGTTACTTGGTTGGGGTCCGGGAGTGTTGCGTAGTCGTTTCCAATCCAGGATTGATTCATTTTAATTTGAGTCAGACGGTCTGCATTTTCTGTGGAGAGGCGGATACGCCGATCTGTGACGATGCCTCCGGCAGCACTGAAACAGTGTTCCGACATAACGCTGGCTGCCGGGCAAGCCAGCACCTCTATTGCGTACATTGCCAGTTTGTGCCAGGTGTCTAGCTTCGATACCCAATAGTTGAAGGGTGCAGATGGATTGTTCAACACAGCTATGCCATCTGACATGTAGTCCTTGACCATCTTCTCCAGGCGATCGGTGTTGGAGGTGGATCTGCACGCTTGCTGTAATGTGTGCTGCTGCATGGGTGTCAGAAAATTTTCCCACTCCAAGGACACTGCCGATACCATTCCCTTTTGGGCACTAGCTGCGGCTTGTGTTGTTTGCTGCCCTCCTGGTCGTCCTGGGTTTGCGGAAGTCAGTCTGTCGGCGAACAACTGGCTAGAGGAGGGGGAGGATGTCAATCTCCTCTTTAAAGTCTCCACAAGGGCCTGCTGGTATTCTTCCATTTTGACCTGTCGGACTCTTTCTTCAAGCAGTTTTGGAACATTGTGTTTGTACCGTGGATCCAGAAGGGTATAAACCCAGTAATTGGTGTTGTCCAGAATGCGCACAATGCGTGGGTCGCGTTCAATGCAGTCCTAGGCCGAAGAGGTCATAGCCTAGGGTCCCAAAAACCTGTTTATTTGGGCTATTTCAATGGTAGTGATGGTGACGTACATAAATCTCAGCCATGGCCGTTAGCAACGTCTGAATTTCACGAAATGTCTCATGCAGGAAGAAGACATATTGTTAGACTTGGATTCCAAAGATGGGGTCCCTACATCTCTGCAAACCAGAGTTACAGGGGTCCAAAATTGGTAAAATCCCCCATAGGCTTTCATTGGGCCTCCTATTTACAGTTTCAAAATCTCACATCTTTTCAAAGGGCAATTGATCAGCAGTGGCAAATTTTCTAGCATTGTAGGGACCCTTAGGGGGAACATGACTGGTGAGTTTCGGGCCCCTAGGCCGAAGAGGTCATAGCCTAGGGTCACAAAAACCTGTTTATTTGGGTTATTTCAATGGTAGTGATGGTGACGTACATAAATCTCAGCCATGGCCGTTAGCAACGTCTGAATTTCACGAAATGTCTCATGCAGGTAGAAGACATATTGTTAGACTTGGATTCCAAAGATGGGGTCCCTACATCTCTGCAAACCAGAGTTACGGGGGTCCAAAATTGGTAAAATCCCCCATAGACTTTCATTGCCTCCCTATTTCACTTTCCAAAATCTCACATCTTTTCAAAGGGCAATGGCTCAGCAGTACCAAATTTTCTAGCATTGTAGGGACCCTTAGGGGGAACATGACTGGTGAGTTTCGGGCCCCTAGGCCAAAGAGGTCATAGCCTAGGGTCACAAAAGCCTGTTTATTTGGGCTATTTCAATGGTAGTGATGGTGACGTACATAAATCTCAGCTATGGCCGTTAGCAACGTCTGAATTTCACGAAATGTCTCATGCAGGTAGAAGACATATTGTTAGACTTGGATTCCAAAGATGGGGTCCCTACATCTCTGCAAACCAGAGTTACAGGGGTCCAAAATTGGTAAAATCCCCCATAGACTTTCATTGCCTCCCTATTTCACTTTCCAAAATCTCACATCTTTTCAAAGGGCAATGGCTCAGCAGTACCAAATTTTCTAGCATTGTAGGGACCCTTAGGGGGAACATGACTGGTGAGTTTCGGGCCCCTAGGCCAAAGAGGTCATAGCCTAGGGTCACAAAAACCTGTTTATTTGGGCTATTTCAATGGTAGTGATGGTGACGTACATAAATCTCAGCCATGGCCGTTAGCAACGTCTGAATTTCACGAAATGTCTCATGCAGGTAGAAGACATATTGTTAGACTTGGATTTCAAAGATGGGGTCCCTACATCTCTGCAAACCAGAGTTACAGGGGTCCAAAATTGGTAAAATCCCCCATAGACTTTCATTGCCTCCCTATTTCACTTTCCAAAATCTCACATCTTTTCAAAGGGCAATGGCTCAGCAGTACCACATTTTCTAGCATTGTAGGGACCCTTAGGGGGAACATGACTGGTGAGTTTCGGGCCCCTAGGCCAAAGAGGTCATAGCCTAGGGTCACAAAAGCCTGTTTATTTGGGCTATTTCAATGGTAGTGATGGTGACGTACATAAATCTCAGCTATGGCCGTTAGCAACGTCTGAATTTCACGAAATGTCTCATGCAGGTAGAAGACATATTGTTAGACTTGGATTCCAAAGATGGGGTCCCTACATCTCTGCAAACCAGAGTTACAGGGGTCCAAAATTGGTAAAATCCCCCATAGACTTTCATTGCCTCCCTATTTCACTTTCCAAAATCTCACATCTTTTCAAAGGGCAATGGCTCAGCAGTACCAAATTTTCTAGCATTGTAGGGACCCTTAGGGGGAACATGACTGGTGAGTTTCGGGCCCCTAGGCCAAAGAGGTCATAGCCTAGGGTCACAAAAACCTGTTTATTTGGGCTATTTCAATGGTAGTGATGGTGACGTACATAAATCTCAGCCATGGCCGTTAGCAACGTCTGAATTTCACGAAATGTCTCATGCAGGTAGAAGACATATTGTTAGACTTGGATTTCAAAGATGGGGTCCCTACATCTCTGCAAACCAGAGTTACAGGGGTCCAAAATTGGTAAAATCCCCCATAGACTTTCATTGCCTCCCTATTTCACTTTCCAAAATCTCACATCTTTTCAAAGGGCAATGGCTCAGCAGTACCACATTTTCTAGCATTGTAGGGACCCTTAGGGGGAACATGACTGGTGAGTTTCGGGCCCCTAGGCCAAAGAGGTCATAGCCTAGGGTCACAAAAGCCTGTTTATTTGGGCTATTTCAATGGTAGTGATGGTGACGTACATAAATCTCAGCTATGGCCGTTAGCAACGTCTGAATTTCACGAAATGTCTCATGCAGGTAGAAGACATATTGTTAGACTTGGATTCCAAAGATGGGGTCCCTACATCTCTGCAAACCAGAGTTACAGGGGTCCAAAATTGGTAAAAAATTTTTCCTCTTGTACCCACTCCCAAGGTGCACATACCCTGCAAATTTGGGGTATGTAGCATGTAAGGAAGCTTTACAAAGCACAAAAGTTCGGGTCCCCATTGACTTCCATTATGTTCGGAGTTCGGGTCGAACACCCGAACATCGCGGCCAGTGGTGCTCAGCAGAGCTCGAATATTCGAGTAGTTCGAATATTCGAGCTCTTTTTCAGCTATTCGAGCTCGGTATTCGAGCTCCGAATAGCTGGAGCTATTCGAATGGGCTATCCGAGTACACTCGAATAGCCCATTCACTATTCGAGCTATTCGAGCCACCCGGCGCTATTCGAGCTCGGTACCGAGCTCGAATAGCGTCATAGCCCAGATTGATGTCCTTAGAGCCAATCAGAGGGCTCCCAGGCCCTCTGACGGCAGCCAATCACAGAGGGGGACCCTGGCCAGCCCCTACCCTATAAATAGCGGCCGCCATGTTCCGTTTCTCCATGCTTGCCTGAGACTTGTACAGAGAGAGAGTTGCTCCTTTGTGCTTTGGCTTAGCAAGTGCTCTATTGTGGTCATTTACCTAGCGTTTTTGCTCACCTACACCTGCCATATACACCTATATTGTTGTTAGTTAGATAGACATTGTATTTTAGTTAGTAGCTTGTGTGTTACATTAGAGACAGGCAGCTGCTGCAAGCTTACAGGTTTAGGCCTCAGGGGGGCCTTGCCTCTGTGGGCAGCTGTCCTCTGTTTATTTCTCTCATATTCTATACCAGTATTTCTGCTGTCCTTTACTAATAGTATTGTAGTTATACTGTACTAGGAGTAGGACACTCACTGACTGTCACTGTTTATAGGCTACTAGCTAGCTCCTGCGTGTGTGCACTCACTCACTGTCTGTGTGTACACACACTCTATTTCCTTCTCATTACTGTTTGATTATTGTTAGTTGTACTTACTTACTACTTACTCTTACTGTACCCGTAGGGACACTCACTGTCACTGTTCATATAGGCTACTACTACCTCCTGCGTGTGCGCACTCACTGTCTGAGTGTACACACACAACACACACTCTATTTCCTTCTGATCGCTGATTGATTATTGTAATTAGTTAGTTCTACTTACTGTTACTACTTGTACTTACTCACTCTTACTGTACTAGGAGTCTAGGACACTGAGTCACTGTGTTCATAGGCTACTAGCTCCTGCCTGCGTGCACTCACTGTCTGAGTGTACACACACCCACACTCCATTTCCTTCTGATCGCTGATTGATTATTGTAATTAGTTAGTTCTACTTACTGGTGTTACTACTTACTCTTACTGTACTAGGAGTCTAGGACACTCAGTCACTGTGTTCATAGGCTACTAGCTCCTGCCTGCGTGCACTCACTGTCTGAGTGTTCACACACCCACACTCCATTTCCTTCTGATCGCTGATTGATTATTGTAATTAGTTAGTTCTTCTTACTGTTACTACTTACTCTTACTGTACTAGGAGTCTAGGACACTCAGTCACTGTGTTCATAGGCTACTAGCTCCTGCGTGCGTGCACTCACTGTCTGAGTGTACACACACCCACACTCCATTTCCTTCTGATCGCTGATTGATTATTGTAATTAGTTAGTTCTACTTACTGTTATTACTTACTCTTACTGTACTAGGAGTCTAGGACACTCAGTCACTGTGTTCATAGGCTACTAGCTGCTGCGTGCGTGCACTCACTGTCTGAGTGTACACACACCCACACTCCATTCCTTCTGATCGCTAATTGATTATTGTAATTAGTTAGTTCTTCTTACTGTTACTACTTACTCTTACTGTACTAGGAGTCTAGGACACTCAGTCACTGTGTTCATAGGCTACTAGCTCCTGCGTGCGTGCACTCACTGTCTGAGTGTACACACACCCACACTCCATTTCCTTCTGATCGCTGATTGATTATTGTAATTATTTAGTTCTACTTACTGTTATTACTTACTCTTACTGTACTAGGAGTCTAGGACACTCAGTCACTGTGTTCATAGGCTACTAGCTCCTGCGTGCGTGCACTCACTGTCTGAGTGTACACACACCCACACTCCATTTCCTTCTGATCGCTGATTGATTATTGTAATTAGTTAGTTCTACTTACTGTTATTACTTACTCTTACTGTACTAGGAGTCTAGGACACTCAGTCACTGTGTTCATAGGCTACTAGCTCCTGCGTGCGTGCACTCACTGTCTGAGTGTACACACACCCACACTCCATTTCCTTCTGATCGCTGATTGATTATTGTAATTAGTTAGTTCTACTTACTGTTATTACTTACTCTTACTGTACTAGGAGTCTAGGACACTCAGTCACTGTGTTCATAGGCTACTAGCTCCTGCGTGCGTGCACTCAGTGTCTGAGTGTACACACACCCACACTCCATTTCCTTCTGATCGCTGATTGATTATTGTAATTAGTTAGTTCTTCTTACTGTTACTACTTACTCTTACTGTACTAGGAGTCTAGGACACTCAGTCACTGTGTTCATAGGCTACTAGCTCCTGCGTGCGTGCACTCACTGTCTGAGTGTACACACACCCACACTCCATTTCCTTCTGATCGCTGATTGATTATTGTAATTAGTTAGTTCTACTTACTGTTATTACTTACTCTTACTGTACTAGGAGTCTAGGACACTCAGTCACTGTGTTCATAGGCTACTAGCTCCTGCGTGCGTGCACTCAGTGTCTGAGTGTACACACACCCACACTCCATTTCCTTCTGATCGCTGATTGATTATTGTAATTAGTTAGTTCTTCTTACTGCTACTACTTACTCTTACTGTACTAGGAGTCTAGGACACTCAGTCACTGTGTTCATAGGCTACTAGCTCCTGCCTGCGTGCACTCACTGTCTGAGTGTACACACACTAAATTTACTTGTGATTACTACTGATTATTGTAACTGCTAGTTGTACTTCCTGACTGTTACTACTTTCTTACTGTACTAGGGGACACTCACTCAGTCACCTCACCAACCAACCCACTCCATTAAAGTACCCCACTTTTCACCCGCCCTTTAAAAAAACTTTTGTCTATACGCCCAAAACATTGAAGATGTCTGGAAGTGGCAGCCAGCGCGGTTTGGGCAAGGGGAAGGGCAGCAAGGGAATCAGGAGGAGAGGGAGCAGCATTGTGGCAAGCCGCGGCCGCGGGCGCGCCACCATGCACAGTTCCGCAGCAGCAGCAGCAGCGTCAGTGGCTAACATTCCTCCCATAGCCACTGGCCGTGGACGCCTTGGGCGCCGCCCAGCAGGAGCATCTGCAACTCACGCTGCAGAGACACAGCAGCAGCAGCGTGTAGCACCTGCTCCGATTTTCCTCCAGCCGGGTCGGAAACGTCCCATTGAGGAAAAGGATGCAGACACTGTGGTGCAACTCATGACGGAGGATGAGCAGCCCGCCATCAGCTCTGCATCCGAGGCCTCCACCCTCACCACCACCACCACCACCACCCCTGTTCGCAGCAGCCGCCCAGCAGGGTCTGGGGAGGAGGCCAGTTCACCGTCAGTCGCCGACCTCTCATTCAGCACTCTTTTGACCCCAGGCATGATGAGTCAATTGTCTGCTGTTGTTGGCGATTTTGAGGAGGAGATGCTGATGGGCACTTTGGGGGATGAGGGATTGGACAGCAAGACTGTGGCGACAGTCAAGCAGCCCATCCATGCATCAGGAGAGGAGTTTGGGGGGTCCTCATCCCAGCAGGACATGTTTCAGGAGGGGGAGGATGATGATGACCCGGTGACAGACAGAGACTGGGTGCCACCACCTCCAGGGGATGTCGTCCTCAGCAGCTCGGAGGAGGAGGAGGATGCGCTTGTGGGCCTTGCAAGGAGGCGCATCATTGCAAGCATTGGCAGCGACCCACAGCCTGCTGGTGTCTCAGGCTCAGCAGCAGCAGCAGCAGCATCAGCCAGTACCACCACCAGCCGCACCCAAGCCCCCCCCCCAACCACCACAGGGAGACAGGCAGCAGCGCTTCCATGCCGTAGGGGGATGTTTCTGTCACCAATCTGGCGCTTTTTCACCATGCCCACTGTGTACAGCAAGTACGCCACTTGCAACCACTGTCAGCGGAAGTTGAGCAGAGGTGCAGACCCCTTAAAGTTCAGCACCAGCTCGCTGATCAACCACCTTGCGGCTAAACATTTCCACCAGCATGAGGAGTTCCAGAGGCTGAAGGCATCTGGTGCTGGCAGTGGCACCACACCCATCACTGCACAGCCTTCAGCAGCAGCAACAGCAGCCACCCGCCCTCCTGCTCCTCCAGCAGCACCAGCAGGAGTGCGGAAACGCACTGCTCCTCCCCCCTCTGCAACTCCTGCCGCCGACACTGAGGCCTGTTCTGGCAGCCAGTCCTCAGTGGCCTCCTCCGCTGTGTCTGGTGATTCCCGTGTCAGCAAAAGGCCACGCCAGAGCCTTTTGAGCGAGTCCTTCCAGGGGGTGGTTAGGGCTCTGCCTCCCAGCAGCCGTCGCGTGCGGCAGCTGAACGGCTTGCTGGCACGGGCCATGTGCTCCCAACTCCTGCCGTACACGCTCGTGCAGGAGGGGAGCGACATGCGGGCGCTGCTTGCTTGTGCAGCCCCAGACTGGCAGCTCCCCAGCAGACACTTTTTCTCCCGCAAGGCCATTCCAGCACTGCACCGCTTTGTGATGGCCAATGTGGAGCGAGGGCTGGAGCACGCGGTTGGTGAAAGGGTCCACGTCACCATGGACTCCTGGAGCAGCCGCTTCGGGACAGGCCGCTACCTGTCCTTCACTGTCCACTGGGTCAGCTTGGTGGAAGGGGGTGAGGATGGGAGAGCAGCAGCGGGCACAGCAGCAGCAGCAGCAGCAACACAGTGGGTGGTGCCACCCCGCAGGGTCAGGGGAACTGCAGCGGGTTCCTCCGATCCTCTGCCATCCTCCGCCACACCTGGCCAAACCCCCCGCCTCAGCAGCAGCGTGAAGGCCCGCCACTGCCAAGCGCTGCTGCACTTGGTCAGCCTTGGCAAGACCAAGCTGACGGCAGCCCACGTGTTGGCCAAACTCCAGGAGCAGGAGAGGATTTGGCTGACCCCCAGAGGCCTCAGAGTCGGAGAGGTGGTGTCCGACAATGGGGCCAATCTGGTTGCTGCCATAGACAGGGGAAACCTGACCCACATCCCCTGTCTTGCCCACGTGCTGAACCTGGTGGTGCAGAAGTTCCTGCGCACCTACCAGGGGATGGGCGAACTGCTGGAAACGGCAAGGAATGTTGTGCGTCACTTCCGGCGCTCGGCTGCAGCCTGTGCGAGCCTGGAAGACGTGCAAAAGGAGCTGGATCTGCCACGCCATCGGCTGATCATTGACGTTCCGACTCGCTGGAACTCCACCCTGGCGATGTTGGAGCGTCTGGTTGAACAGAGGCACGCTGTCAACCAGTACCTTGCCCTGGCCACTGTTTCCGCAGCTCGGAGAAGGGACAAGACCAGCAACATCCCGTCCATCGTCCCCGATGATGACTGGAGGCACATGCAGCAGGTGTGCTTTGTGCTGGCTCCCTTCCTGCAGGCCACAAACATGGTGAGCAGGGACCATGCTATGGTCTGCGAGTGGGTGCCCCTGGTTTCTCTGCTGAACAGGGCCCTCGATGGTTTGCTGGAACAGGGAGCGGCAGCCTTGGACCAGCAGGAGCGGCAACCAGCTGCGCAGTCCACCTCTGAGGGGGAGGAGGAGGAGGACTTGGTGGAGGTCCCTGACCTGGCTGCTGATGAGGGGGATCAGCACAGCGCAGCTGAGTTGGTGCGGGGGTGGAGAGAGGATGAGGCGGCAGAGGAGGAGGATGAGGACAGCACTGACGTCGATGTGCCAGCAGACGTGGCCCGCCTCTTCCCAATGGCAGCGCACATGCTGGCGTGCCTGCGCAGGGACCCCAGGGTGATCCAGATGAAGCAGAGGGAGGACATCTGGATCAGCATGATGTTGGACCCACGCCTCAAGGGGAAGTTGAGCCAGTTCCTGCCGCCTGCAGGAGGAGACCCAGCGCAACAAATAAGGAGCTTGCAGCAGGCCCTTGTTGAGCGCTTGGAGGAAGCCTTCCCCCAGCCTTCCACCCCCACTGTCCAGCAGCCAGCACAGAGGCAGCAGCAGGTGCCTGCATCCAGCAGCAGCAAGCGCCCCACAGACCTGCTGTCTCTCAGCCACGAGCTCTACAGGACTGTAGAGGCTCCGGCAGCAGTGACTAGAGAGGAGATGCATGCAGCAGCATCCTCCTCCGGTCACAGCCAGCGCCTGACCCGCATGGTGGCTGACTTCATGGGGTCGTACAGCGGGCTTGACAGCGATGCCCCTGTTGATCCCATGGAGTATTGGGTCAAGCGCATGGAGATCTGGAGCGAGCTAGCGCAGTACGCCCTGGAAGTGCTGTCCTGCCCCCCTTCCAGCGTGCTGTCCGAGCGCTGCTTCAGTGCAGCTGGTGGCGTGGTCACCGAGAAACGCTCACGTCTGTCTCACAAGTCTGTGGACAGACTGACGTTTCTCAAGATGAACCAGGCGTGGGTGGAAGGCGAGTTCCTGGCCCCTGTTGTCGGCGAGAGGGGGACATGAACTGGCTGCCGGAACCATCGTTAATGTGCCTTACCACCCTTTACCACCTCCTGGCTCCTGCTCACTAAGCCAGCCTGGTTCACTTTGACTATTACGTCGCCTGCAGCCACACATTTTACACCTACAGTGGGCTGCTGTGTACTGCCCTTCTGCTGTCTGTCTGTGTTTCCCACTGCCAGGGTACACAGAATGACCTTCTTCTGCTGCCACTCTGCCACCAGCTATTACGTCAAACAATAGCTATATTGGTTGCAAAACCGAAACCAAACAAACCATTAAAAAAAAAAAAGGTTTAATTTTTCTGAGGTGCCCGGGTTGAAAACTGTGTTGTTCCAGTTGTGTATTGGACACAATGTGGGCTGCACGACCGCTGTCTGGGACCTCCTGTTGTGTTTATTTACGGCCCTGGTATCACCGCTAGGTACCAGGGCTATTATGTCACGCTGCCTACCTGCTGCCACACTCACACTGCTCCTCCATACCTCCTCCTGCTGCTGCTGCTGCTGTCTGTCTGTGTTTCCCACTGCCAGGGTACACAGATGATTTACCTTCTGCTGCCACTCTGCCACCAGCTATTACGTCAAACAATAGCTGCTCGCCTACTCCTCCATTCCTCCTCCTGCTGCTGCTGTCTGTCTGTGTTTCCCACTGCCAGGGTACACAGAATTACCTTCTTCTGCTGCCACTCTGCCACCAGCTATTACGTCCAAAAATAGCTAAATTGGTTGTAAAACCAAAAACCAAAAAACCATTAAAAAAAAAAAAAGGTTTAATTTTTCTGAGGTGCCCGGGTTGAAAACTGTGTTGTCCCAGTTGTGTATTGGACACAATGTGGGCTGCACGACCGCTGTCTGGGACCTCCTGTTGTGTTTATTTACGGCCCTGGTATCACCGCTAGGTACCAGGGCTATTATGTCACGCTGCCTACCTGCTGCCACACTCACACTACTCCTCCATTCCTCCTGCTGCTGCTGTCTGTCTGTGTTTCCCACTGCCAGGGTACACAGAATTACCTTCTGCTGCCACACTGCCACCAGCTATTACGTCAAACAATAGCTGCTCACATAATTACTCTCCTCCATTCCTCCTCCTGCTGCTGCTGCTGTCTGTCTGTGTTTCCCACCGCCAGGGTACACAGATTTACCTTCTGCTGCCACTCTGCCACCAGCTATTACGTCAAAAAATAGCTATATATCTGTGTAATTGGTTGTAAAACCAAAACTACAAAACCATTACAAAAAAAGGTTTAATTTTTCTGAGGTGCCCGGGTTGAAAACTGTGTTGTCCCAGTTGTGTATTGGACACAATGTGGGCTGCACGACCGCTGTCTGGGACCTCCTGTTGTGTTTATTTACAGCCATGGTATCACCGCTAGGTACCAGGGCTATTATGTCACGCTGCCTGCCTCATTGACTCATCCTCCTCCTCCTGCTGCTAAATTTACCTCCTGCTGTCTGTGTGTTTCCACTGCCAGGGAGCACATACAATGGCGCTTCCAACATGCGTGCGCCACCAGCTATTTGTTGTTACGCTCAAAAATAGCTGCATTTCTTTAAAAAAATGAAAAGAGAAATAAGTGACGAAGAAGACGATATAGAAGAAGATGAAGATGAAGAAGATGAAGAAGAAGAAGAAGAAGATGAAGAAGATGAATAAGAAGAAGAAGAAGAAGATGAAGAAGATGAAGAAGAAGATGAAGAAGATGAAGATGAAGAAGATGAAGAAGAAGATGAAGAAGATGAAGAAGAAGATGAAGAAGAAGAAGAAGAAGAAGAAGATGAAGAAGATGAAGATGAAGAAGATGAAGAAGAAGATGAAGAAGATGAAGATGAAGAAGATGAAGAAGATGAAGAAGAAGATGAAGAAGATGAAGATGAAGAAGATGAAGAAGATGAAGATGAAGAAGATGAAGATGAAGAAGATGAAGAAGAAGAAGAAGAAGATGAAGAAGAAGAAGAAGATATAGAAGAAGAAGAAGAAGATATAGAAGATAAAGAAGAAGAAGAAGAAGAAGTATATACAGTACTGAACAAAATTCTGGACACAACTTCTCTTTTCACCTTTTTTTTTTTTTAAAGGAACATCCCCACATAATCACTTGCTGTTGTCACTTGGAAAAAAATATGTTTCTTGCATCATTAACCCTCAAAACAAGTGTTGGGAAGCTATTTAAGGCCAATTCGAATAGTCAGCTCGAATAATGAGCTCGAATACCGACTCGAATAGTGAGCTCGAAGTCCGAGGTCGAATCGAATAGTAAAATTTATTCGACTCGAATATTCGACTGACCTCGAATAATTTACTATTCGAATTCGACCAACTCGAATTTTAAAAAGGGGTATTTGAGCACCACTAATCGCGGCGATGTTCGGCGAACGTTCGCGAACCCGAACATCTAGGTGTTCGCCCAACACTACTTCCCACTAATGGGTGGCCGTGAAAACGCATGCAGGAGTACGCAGCGATGAGACACGAGTATCTACCTCCCTGGCACTTCAGATGAAGTCCAGCAGGGTGTCGACATACTGCACAACCAGCTGTAAGTAGTCAATATATACATTTTTGTGGGGTAACTATGAGAGAGTGTAGGAGGTAAGGGGTTACTTTTTATAGGGAATGAATGTATTTTTTATTTAAGTAGGTGAATTGCAAATATATAAGTTCCAGTTATTAGAGAGAAAATGCCAATATTCTTTTCACAGTAATTCATGTTAAAGAGACCCTGAAACGAAAAAAAAAATGATCTATTGAATTGGTTAGGTAGTACGGATAATTACTAGAACATTAGTGGCCAAATAGTAAAATTACACCCCACATACATCTTATTAAATTTTTTGCAGTCAGAATGTTTTACAATGAAAACATGTATATGTTTAGTCTGTAGTCCTTATTCAGTTTAAGGAACACTAAAATTTAAAATAATGTAAACACATACTGTACAAATAAGAATTAAGTTTATTACAGAGTAAAATGAGCCATAAATTACTTTTCTCCTATTTTGCTGTCACTTACAGTAGATGGTAAAAATCTGACAGAACTGTTTTTGGACCAGCTCATCTTCTCATGGGGGGTTCTCAGCAGGGCGTTTGTTTTCTATAAAGACACTTCCTGAAAAGGATATATACAACTATGCTAGCCAGCCTCCCTGCACACTTTTTGGCAGTTGGATAAAGCAACTGATATTCCCTAACTGCTTTTGAAACAATGTAAACACATATGAATAAGAAGTAAGCTTATTACAGAGTAAAATGAGTCATAAATTACCTTTCTCTGATGTTGCTGTCACTTACAGTAGATAGTAGAAATCTGACAGAACTGACTAGTTTTGGACCAGCTCATCTTCTCATGGGGGATTCTCAGCATGGCCTTTGTTTTTATAAAGACACTCCCTAAAAACGATATATACAAATATGCTAGCCAGACTTCCTGCTCGCTGCACACTTTTTTGGCAGTTGGGTGGAGCAACTGACATTTCCTAAGTGCTTTTGAAAATAAGGAGAATCCCCATGAGTAGATGAGCTGGTCCAAAACCTGTCAGTTCTGTCAGATTTCTACTTCCTACTGTAAGTCATAGGAACATAGGAGAAAAGTAATTTATGGCTCATTTTACTCTAGGAGAAATGTACTTCTTATTTGTATATGTTTCCATGTACTTTAAATTTTATGATTTTCGTGATAGTGGTCCTTTTACTTTTCTATACAGTTTTTCCACAGGATTTTTTTTTTCAGATTATCGACAAACCACGTTTTCTTCACTTAGTAAGTAAAAATACAAAAAGAGGACACTGAGAGCCAATATAGTGTACTGGCAAAGGATGAATGTGTAGAGCAAGTAAATTATACTCATAAACCTGGGTCACCTCAAAGGTAACCACTAGTGTTGTCCGGATCATGAACAAATCGTTCATTTGATCCGGATCTTTTTTGTGAGTCGAATCATCTGGATCATCACAATGAACGATTCGGGTTCACAGTGGATGTCTGCTGGAAGAAACAGGAACTGCAGCTTCTGCTGAGCTGTGAAGAGTTAGGGACTCGGGAGTGAGCGAAGCAACTCGTCCCAGCTCACTGAGGGTGAGGGATCACATTACAGCAGCATAAGCAGCAGCTCTTTATTACAAAGTTAATAACTCCTAGTCTCACACGCCCATTATCACTGCTGGCAACGTGAGAGGTATTTGGAGGCTGCCATATTTATTTGCTTTTAAACAATACCAGTTGCCTGACAGCCCTGCTAACCCTGTGTCTCTAATACTTTTAGTTATAGATCCTGAACAAGCATGCAGCAGATCAGGTACTCTGACTCAGGTTTTACTGAATTTTCCATATGCTTGTTCCTGGGTTTTGACTCAGACACTACTTATTCCAGATGAGCAGCAGGGCTGCCAGGCAACTGGCATGGTTTACAAGTAAATATAAATATGGCAGCTTCCATATCCTTCTCATCTCAGGTTCCCTTTAAAGGAGTACTGTGGGATTTTTTAAAAAGAAAATCAGACACTTACCTGGGGCTTCTACCAGCCCCCTGAAGACATTAACTCCCGCACCGTCCCTGCAGGATCTTGTGTTTGCCGCCACTGTTCACGGTGTCATTATCACTGCGGCTGCGCGGCCGGGACCATGCACATCCTCGCTTCCGATCGCGTCATCGGGAGCTTACTGCGCAG